>NC_057814.1:546477211-546479513 GCF_018294505.1 Triticum aestivum
CCAACCAAGGAGATATCTTCGGAAGCTGTCTATGATGGGTTCAAAGGCAGAGGTTGGAAGTTTTGTGGGCAACATAGGCAAACTTAAGTATAGTAGAGGAAAGGCTTCCCGTGAGCATGTCACGGCCATGGTAATTAGTGAGGTCAATGCCTGTTTTGAGTGGATTAGAAGATATGCGATTTTAGGAAGTTGATTGAGAGGACAGTTCTGAGGGCAAAGTCATCAAGGAACACTTTAGGATGAGTGTGGCAATAATGGGTGTATCGTTCACGTATTGTAGGGTGAGCGGAGGTTTTATAGCAGTGCGTGAAAGATTTGAGGTATGCACACTGAAAGTGCGTTATATCGACTAGAGGGGGTGAATAGGTGATTTTTACAAATTCATCACTGAGGAATTTAAGGCTGAGGAAATTCCTAATTCACGAACAACTAGCAGCGGAATAAGTACTCAGATGCATGCATAATAGAACAGAAGCACAGTCATCAAGATGAAATAAAAGCAAGCGCAGAGTACAAGTAGCGTATAATCAGGATAAGCAGGCTGAAGACAAACTGACTGAAGAAATTGAACTGAGGAAATTGAGAAAGTCTTCAGTCAAAGTCTTCAAACAGTAACGATCAAATACAACAGTATCTGAATGAGGAAATGAAAGGGTTGAGGAAATAGAACCAGTAGCTCGGTGAAGACAGTGATTTGGTAGACCAGTTCCAACTGCTATGACAGACGTACGTCTGGTTGGAGCGGCTTGGTATTCAAACCTGAGGACACACAGTCCTCACCGTATTCTCCTTGAGCTAAGGTCGCACAGACCTCGCCCAATCACTCGTGGTAAGTCTTCAGGTGACTTCCAAACCTTCATAGACTCGGTCACTCGGCGATCCACAATTTTCTCTTGGATGCTCTAAACCATGACGCCTAACCGTCTGGAGGATGCACAGTCCTCAAAGGTAACAAGCGTCGGTTCCACACAGGAACAATCTCTTCAGTGATGCTCAATCACTTTGGGTTTGGGTTTTCCTCACTTGATGATTTTTGCTCAAAGTCCTCGGAGGATGGGATGCTCTCAATGACAAGTGTCAGTTTATCTCGGAGCAGCCAACCAACTAGTGGTTGTAGGGGGCGGCTATTTATAGCCTAGGGAGCAGCCTGACATGATAAGACATAAATGCCCTCAATGATATGACCGTTAGGTGGGTAGATATTTTGGGACAGCTGGCGCGTAGCATAGCGACGGTCGGGAATTTGAGCTCTCAAATTCCTCAGGGCTATCATGTTCCTCACTTGTAGGCAATCTGCACTGGCGAATTCTTAACTCCGTAGTCAGAAAAAATTCATCAGAGACCAGAAGATCTTCGTCTCTATCACTGAAGAAATTGACTGAACTGTATGAGGTTTCCAATGGCTTCACTCGAAAGGATTGATATGTGTAGGATTTTGAGTTGAGCATCACTTGAAAACTTTTCCTTCGTTTTACCTCGACCCCCTTTAATAATACGGTGTTTCCTATGACTCAAGAAGGAGGAAACAAAACTACGAAAACAAAAGTCTTCACGCTTCATATTCTTCGCATGAATACCAAGTCTTCACGGTCACACCAATTTCTTCACTTTCAAAGTCTTCAAAAAGCCAAAATCTTCTGTTGAAGACATTCATTTTTAGGGGTCGACTTTCTTTGTAAATATCAAACTCCTCATATACTTATAGACCTGTGTACACTCACAAACGCATTAGTTCCTTAACCTATAAGTCTTCAATACACCAAAATCACTAAGGGGCACTAGATGCACTTACATTCTCTCCCTTTTTGGTGATTGATGACAATATAGGTTAAGTTTTCAACGGAGATAAATATATGAACACTACTGGAATTAGCTTATTTGTCGTCTGCCTGTTCTTTGCCGTCCGCTGGCGGACGGCAAAGAAGGTCTTTGCCATCCGCTTACAGAAAACGGACGGCAAAGAACAGGCTGATGGCAAAGAAGGTCTTTGCCATCAGCCTGTTCTTTGCCGTCCGCTAGCGGACAGCAAATATTCTTTGTCGTCCGCTGGCTGACGGCAAAGAGAGAGCTGGCCCCACTAAACGAGCTAATTGGAAAAAACTTAACGGCCCCCCTCTTTGCCGTCTGCTACCAGACGGCAAAGAGGAAACAAAGCGGACGACAAAGGGTGGGCGGACGGCAAAGATGTGACCTAACTAACGGCCGAGCCCCACCCCACCCCTTCTCTCTATTTCTCTCCCTCTCTCCTCCCCGACAACCACAGCAGCCCCCGCCGCCCGCCGCCGCCCCCACTACCCGCCGT
>NC_057814.1:546480378-546494251 GCF_018294505.1 Triticum aestivum
CACCCCGACACCCCGGCACGACACCCCGACCCCGACCCCCGACACCCTGACATCATATATTTTTCGATTTTGTTATGAGAAACATCATATATAATTGTGTTGATCGGGTAGATTTAAACATCATATATATTTTTTGATTTTGTTATGAAAAACATCATATATTATTATTCATGTCGGTATTTTTTTATGTTGTACTAATTTCGTTTACTCTTTGTCATGGCAGGTGTTGAAAGATGGTGGGCGCTGGTCGGGAGCGCTCCGAGGCCCCTTCTTCGTCGGCGCGTGGTAGGAGGTCTTCCATTCCACACGCACCTCTCCGCCGAGCGTTGCTGGACAGTATGGCGACACCGCCGGGCCCTTCTTCATCGACAGGCGGTGCCCAGCAGGGGACGAGGTAAGGGAGGGAAGAAGAGAGGAGTTGGAGCACGTGGTCGCGGGAGAGGAGGTAGGGTGACTGCTAGGGTGCCTTCCTCGCCGCCACCCCCAGCTGTTTCACCCGAGCACGTGACTGCTAGGGTGGACTCGTCTGAGAAGGAGGCTACACGGACTCCGGTCCACGAGCCTTCGGCCCACGAGCCTCGGGTAGACGGGCCTTCGGCCCACGAGACACCGGAGGAGCACACGTCTGGATGGGGTACCTGGCCGGATGACCCTGAGGGGCCGAGTGGCCATGCTGATGATGGCGGGGAGCCGACTGATATTGAGGAGGAGGGGGGCACCGTCTACCAGCGTGGTTGTACACGGCTCCCGTCCGTGCCGGCAACCCGCGAGCAGAGGTGGTTGATTTTCCCTGATGGGGAGAGGTAAGTGCATTTAATCTTTTTATACCTTCTGCATTCACGTTTCTTCAAATATCTAATGCGTTGGCCTTGTCATGCTGTAGGGGTTGGGACCACCATCATAGTGTCCGCCGGCCCAACTCCGTCCTTGGAGTGCTTTGCCGGCAAAACTTCCCGGGGTTTGTCACGTTGCCTGGTGAGGGTTGGCTTCCAGAGCTTGGATTGAGCTGGGAGCACTACTTGGCTGCCCCGGCCCCGCCGGGTGAGATTATCGACGGTGTCTTGTGCGACACGAGGGCAGACATGGTGATTAGAAAGTTTTGGGTAATTTCTCCTTTACACATTTAACAAACTTCATCTAGCTAGTTATTAATTGTACTAATCAATATTGTCTCATTTGATTGTAGACATTCTACAGGTGTGAGGAGGGATACGAGGAGGAGGCGGCAAATGTTATCGAGAACGTCTGCAAGCGCCTACTGCAGAACTTACGGCACGAGGCTCGGGTGCAGGCTGTTCGAGACTACTACGCCTTGCGTTGTATCAAGAAGCCCAAGCCGGCGTGCCGCGATAAGTTCCTGAGTAAGGAGCAGTACATGAAGGTAATTCTTAAGGCCTTGTACTTACTTCCTTCATTTAGTAATTCATAGCTGTAGCGCTCAAATTTCTATTTGCTAACTTAGGCGCCTCCGAGATGGTGTGCGGATCGGATGGATTGTTGGGAGGTGTTGGTCAATGAGTGGTGCTCAAAAGAATGGCTAGCCGTCCACAACGCGGCCAAGGACAAACGTGCCCAAATGGAAGGTGTGCCACACCATCAAGGCAGCTCCAACTTATATCAGTTCGGGCGGAACTGGGTATGTGGTTTGCTTCATGATTCATGCAATTCATTCATCATGCTAGCTTGAGCCCTTTAATTACTAATTTACTTTGTTTCTCTCTTTCAGGCACGCTACAATAAGGCAGATAAGGTGCCAAAGGTATACGACCTGTATGCCATGGCCCACACTGCCTCTTTCAAGAAAGTCAAGGCATTCTCTCCGTCTGACCTCGATGATGCAAACAACTTCACCAACATCTCCTCCCACGACAAGCTCGTGAAATATAGAGATGAGGGGAAGGCGAGGAAAGGGGTGGACTTTAACCCGAGCCAGGGTCCCATTGATCCAGAGCTGGTGATGATATCTGGTGGTGGGAGGTCCCATGGCTCCATAGCCATTGGAGATGGACTTATCCGTTGTCCTAGCACTCTCCCGGAGATCAAGGCGCGCCAGTCGAGCTCCGCTCCTGAGATAAGGCCTCGTGAATGGCCAGTCCAACTCGCCATCAAGGTTAGTTATACGTACTCAGCTATCTTTCTCCATTACATTGTGTGTGCTTCCCTCAATGATTACAAATGGTAATGAGGAGTGGTGTTGCAGGCTGCTATACAGAGTGAGAGAGATTGAACGGAGAATCTTCTGGCGGAGGCGGCGGAGAGGCAGCGGGAGTTGGAGGAGAGGACGACAAAGATGTTGGAGGGGGAGAGGGCACGGAATGACATGCAGGCAAGGGCCATGTACGAGCTCCTTGTGGAAAGTTTCTTCTGCAGATTAGCCAAAACATTCATGTAGTGTTTGTCTCATTACTAACTAGTATGACTTTGTCGTCAAAACCAAATGTGCAGTCTGTGTGCGAGAAGATCGGTCAGACCGCTCCGCCGATGCCAGTGATTGCTCCTGGGACCACGATGAGTTTAATTTGAATGGACATTACTTGCTAGTCTTAACATTTGAGTGTCATCATGCTAACGAGACATTGGAAATGATCTTTGGTGCAGCGTAACTCCAGACAAGCATCGCACGATCCTTCTCCAGCTACCGGCACGAGCCGGCCCGCTCCTACACCTCCATGATCATGGTAAGTTTCTCTAGTGTTTTGCTTAACAAATGCATAAAGACCTAGACTTAGCCTTATTTCCTCCAATATGCTTACCACAATGACCTAGACTTAGCATAATTAGCTTAGTTAGCTCATAAACAATCTATTTTACCCAAGTTAGCTCTAAGATGACCCATTTTACCTTAGTTAGCTCATAAATGATCAATTTTACCCAAGTTAGCTCTAAAATGACCCATTTTACCTAGACTAGCTCCAAAATGATCCATTTTACCTATGTTAGCTCTAAAATGACCCATTTTACCTAGGTTAGCTCCAAAATGACCCATCTTACCTAGGTTAGCTCCAAAATGATGCATTTTATCCAAGTTAGCTCTAAAATGACCCATATTACCTAGATTAGCTCATAAACGATCCATTTCACCTAGGTTAGCTCATAAACGATCCATTTCACCTAAATTAGCTCATAAATGTCATATATTCTTCTTCTTCTTCATTTTCTTCTTCTAATCTTCTTCCTCTAACTTTCTTATTTCCCATTTTGCAGAATTCATTCGCTTCACGGAAGCTTGCATAGATGGAGTGCTTGTTTGGATGAACTATGTTTCTTTTGTATCGATGAACTATGCATGTATGGTAGGATGACACTATTGTAATATGTATGGTTGGATGCATGTATGTGGAACTTGCTATGTATGGTTGATGGAACTATGCATGTATGATGAAATTATATGTGTTGGATATCTCATATGTTTGCTGTGAACTTGCCATGTGAAAAATATATATGTATCATCTATTTGCTGTGAAAATGGTTGGGTATAAGAAAAAACAGAAAAAAGAGGCAATGCAGGCTCTTTGCCGTCCGCGGCGGACGGCAAAGAAGCCACGTGGCAACCACCTGTGCTTCCTGGCAGCTGACCCATTTGGTCAGTTTGCCTATAGTGGCAGACGGCAAAGGCTTGATGCTCTTTGCCGTCAGCGGCGGACGGCAAAGGCTGCCGTTAGACGCCTAACGGACTAACAGCGAATTTATTGCCGTTGGCTTTCTTTGCCGTCCGCCGCTGATGGCAAAGGCCCCTTTGCCGTCCGCTTCAAAAAGCAGACGGCAAAGAAGCTCTTTGCCGATGCCTACTTTGCCGGAGCCTTTTGCCGTCCGCGGCAGACAGCAAAGGCCTTTGCCGTCCGCCATCCTTGCCTTTGCCGTCTACCGTGGCAGATGGCAAAGTAGCTGATTCCAGTAGTGGAAGTGTAAACGCTGATATTGAGGAATTTGATTGCAAGATATAGAAGAACTCCCCCTGAAGATGTGCATATGTGAGGAATTTTCTTTGAATAGTAATGCACGTTGTAGAGTAGAATCATGGAGATCTCCCCCTATATCTTGTAATTCATACACACATTTGACAAAGGATATGAAGAATTTGAAATGCATGATGAAATATGGTGACTGATGTAATTCAGCATGCGTGCATTAACAAATATGAGGAAATAGCATGCAGAAAAACAAAGCAAAAGTATCAGACCATGATACGTCTCTGATACGTCCATTTTGCATCATGCTTTTATATCGATATTTATTGCATTATGGGCTGTTATTACACCTTATGTCACAATACTTATGCCTTTTCTCTCTTATTTTACAAAGTTTACATGAAGAGGGAGTATGCCGGCAGCTGGAATTCTGGGCTGGAGAAGGAGCAAATATTAGAGACCTATTCTGCACAACTCCAAAAGTCATGAAACTCCACGGAAGTTATTTTTGGAATTAATAAAAAATGCTGAATGAAGAAAGTACCAGAGGGGGGCCACCCACCATCCACGAGGGTGGGGGGCGTGCCCCCTGCCTCGTGGGCCCCCTGGCAGGCCTCCGGTGCCCATCTTCTGCTATATGAAGTCTTTCACCCTAGAAAAAAATCATAAGCAAGCTTTCGGGACGAAACACCGCCGCCACGAGGCGGAACCAATCTAGGGCTCCAGCTGAGCTGTTCTGCCGGGGAAACATCCCTCCGGGAGGGGGAAATCATTGCCATCGTCATCACCAACGATCCTCTCATCGAGAGGGTCAATCTTCATCAACATCTTCACCAGCACCATCTCCTCTCAAACCCTAGTTCATCTCTTGTATCCAATCTTTGTCCCAAAACCTCAGATTGGTACCTGTGGGTTGCTAGTAGTGTTGATTACTCCTTGTAGTTGATGCTAGTTGGTTTATTTGGTGGAAGATCATATGTTTAGATCCTTCATGCATATTAATACCCCTCTGATTATGAACATGATATGATTTGTGAGTAGTTATGTTTGTTCCTGAGGACACGGGAGAAGTCTTGCTATAAGTAGTCATGTGAATTTGGTATTCGTTTGATATTTTGATGAGATGTATGTTTTCTTTCCTCTAGTGGTGTTATGTGAACGTCGACTACATGACACTTCACCATTGTTTGGGCATAGAGGAAGGCATTGGGAAGTAATAAGTAGATGATGGGTTGCTAGAGTGATAGAAGCTTAAACCCTAGTTTTATGCGTTGCTTCGTAAGGGGCTGATTTGGATCCATATGTTTCATGCTATGGTTAGGTTTACCTTAATACTTCTTTTGTAGTTGCGGATGCTTGCAATAGGGGTTAATAATAAGTGGGATGCTTGTCCAAGGAAGGGCAGCACCCAAGCATCGGTCCACCCACATACCAAATTATCAAAGTAATGAACGTGAATCATATGAGCGTGATGAAAACTAGCTTGACGATAATTTCCATGTGTCCTTGGGAGCGTTTTCCTTTATATAAGAAATTGTACAGGCTTGTCCTTTGCTACAAAAAGGATTGGGCCATATTGCTGCACCTTACTTACTTTCATTACTTGTTACCCGTTACAAATTACCTTATCACAAAACTATCTGTTACCGATAATTTCAGTGCTTTTGCAGAGAATACCTTACTGAAAACCACTTGTCATTTCCTTCTGCTCCTCGTTGGGTTCAACACTCTTGTCGGTGTCAAAACCGGCGGATCTCGGGTAGGGGGTCCCGAACTGTGCGTCTAAGGCGGATGGTAACAGGAGGCGGGGGACACGATGTTTACCCAGGTTCGGGCCCTCTCGATGGAGGTAATACCCTACTTCCTGCTTGATTGATCTTGATGATATGAGTATTACAAGAGTTGATCTACCACGAGATCGAAGAGGCTAAACCCTAGAAGCTATCCTATGGTATGATTGTTGTTGTCCTAGGGACTAAACCCTCCGGTTTATATAGACACCGGAGGGGGCTAGGGCTACACAGAGTCGGTTACAAGGGAGGAGATCTACATATCCGTATTGCCAAGCTTGCCTTCCACGCCAAGGAGAGTCCCATCCGGACATGGGACGAAGTCTTCGATCTTGTATCTTCATAGTCCAACAGTCCGGCGAAGGGATATAGTCCGACTGTTCGAGGACCCCCTAATTCAGGACTCCCTCAACTCTTACTTATCGAAAGGACTATGATAGATCCCCTACACTTGTGGGGCATCAAGAACCTTTTCTGGCGCCGTTGCCGGGGTGTGAAGCGCCTTTGGTAGGTGGAATTTGGTAAGGAAAGATTTATATAGTGTGCTTAAATTTACTGTCACTTGTTACTATGGAAAGTAATCCTTTGAGGGGCTTGTTCGGGGTATCTTCACCCCGACCAGTAGAGCAAAGAGTTGCTCCTCAACCTACTGAACCTACTGAAAATGTTTACTTTGCAATTCCTTCTGGTATGATGGAGAAACTGCTAGCTAATCCTTTTACAGGAGATGGAACATTGCATCCCGATTTGCACCTAATCTATGTGGATGAAGTTTGTGGATTATTTAAGCTTGCAGGTACGCCCGAGGATGTTATCAAGAAGAAGGTCTTCCCTTTATCTTTGAAGGTAAAGGCATTGACATGGTTTAGGCTATGTGATGATATGGGATCATGGAACTACAACCGATTGAAATTGGAATTTATCAGAAGTTTTATCTTATGCATCTTGTTCATCGTGATCGTAATTATATATATAATTTTTGGCCTCACGAAGGAGAAAGCATCGCTCAAGCTTGGGGAGGTTTAAGTCAATGTTATATTCATGCCCCAATCATGAGCTCTCAAGAGAAATTATTATTCAAAATATTTATGCTCGGCTTTCTCTCAATAATCGCTCCATGCTCGATACTTCTTGTACTGGTTCTTTTATGATGAAGACTATGGAATTCAAATGGGATTTATTGGAAATGATTAAACGCAACTCTGAAGATTGGGACCTCGACGAAGGTAAGGAGTCAGGTATAACACCTAAGTTTGATTGTGTTAAATCTTTTATGGATACCGATGTTTTCCATGAATTTAGCACTAAATATGGACTTGACTCTGAGATAGTAGCTTCTTTCTGTGAATCATTTGCTACTCATGTTGATCTCCCAAAGGAGAAGTGGTTTAAATATAATCCTCCCATTGAAGTAAAAGTAGTTGCACCTATTAAAGTTGAAGCAAAAACTATCACTTATAATGATCCTATTGTTCCCACTGCTTATATTGACAAACCACCTTTCCCTGTTAGAATAAAGGATCATGCTAAAGCTTCAACTGTGGTCAACAAAAGTAATATTAGGACACCCAAACCCCCTGAGCAAATCAAAGTTGAACCTAGTATTGCTATGGTTAAAGATCTCTTGGCTGATAATATTGATGGGCATGTTATTTACTTCTGTGATGAAGCTGCTAGAATTGCTAGACCTGACACTAAAAATAAAAATATACCTATGGTAGGCATGCCTATTATTTTTGTTAAAATAGGAGATCATTGTTATCATGGCTTGTGTGATATGGGTGCTAGTGCAAGTGCAATACCCCATTCCCTATACAAAGAAATTATGCATGATATTGCACCTGCTGAAATAGAAGAAATTGATGTTACAATTAAGCTTGCCAATAGAGATACTATTTCACCAGTTGGGATTGTTAGAGATGTTGAAGTCTTGTGTGGGAAAGTTAAATATCCTGCTGATTTTCTTGTTATTGGTTCCCCACAAGATAACTTTTGTCCCATTATATTTGGTAGACCCTTCTTGAATACTGTTAATGCTAGGATAGACTGCGAAAAGGATGTTGTTACTATTGGTTTGGGGGATATGTCTCAGGAGTTTAATTTTGCTAAATTTCGTAGATAACCCCATGATGAGGAATTGCCTAGTAAAGATGAAATTATTGGTCTTGCTTCTATTGTCGTGCCTCCTCACTAGTAGAAAACAGGGCTTTCGTTCGGGCATGGCAAGCCCATTAGTCCCGGTTCAGTCACGAACCGGGACCCATGGGGCCATTCGTCCCGGTTCGTGAGCCCAGGGGGCCGGCCGGGGCCTCGTGGGCATTGGTCCCAGTTTGTATGGAACCATTTGTCCCGGTTCGAGGCACGAACCGGGACTAATGGGCCTCGCTCCTGGCCCACAACCATTGGTCCCGGTTCTTGGCTTGAACCAGGACAGAAGGCCCCGATTTAGTACCGGTTCTAGCCACGAACCGGGACAAATGAGCTGCCTATATATACCCCATCGCCGCAGCAGAGCACTCCACAGTGCTCTATTTTTTCTGGCCGTCGAGGGGAGGGCATTTGGGTGCTCTAGCTCACCTCCTATGCACATGAGGTGTTCGATGAAATGTCTGAGCCACACTAGTTAATCTTTCTCCTCTCGAAACTCGTCCTCCGAGCTCCATTTTCCCCGAGATTTGTCTAGGTTTAGCGGTCCGTCACGTCCCGTCCCCGTCTTCACCGCCGTCGATCGCCCGCGCCGATCTCGTCGCCAGCACCACCGTGGTGTGCCTCTTGTTCTTATCTTCTTTCTGAAAGGAAAAAAATTCTTACTTTAGATAGTTACTTGTCTAATTTTGTTACTTTTATTATTCCTTCTTACTACATAGTGCGATGGTTTTGGTATCCGCCCCCGTCGGCCCTCGTCCTGTCTATGATTCGGATGTGGTATATATTATCTTTTTATAACTATTTGGTTCATTTATTGTTTATGACAAATATACCGACCAATGTGACAATAGATTTTATTTATCTAGGAGGTGGTTGAACCGGAAATTCTAACCAACCCTATTGTCGAGAGGTTAAATTTAGTTGAAGAAGAAAACAATTACTTGAAGGAAAAAAATAAAAAAATTGAGAAGGAGAAGATGATATTGGAGTTGCATGTTGCGGATCTCGTCGATGATCACAAGATCAAGATGGATGCAATGCGCTTGAAGATTAGAAAGATTAGAAAATATGCCATTCATACCGAGGCTTGGTATCATTATGCCGTTGGATCAATTGTTACCTTGGTTGCGATTATGATCGCATTTGTTTTCACATTGAAATGTTTTACATAGTTTCAATGTATGGTTTAATTAATTAGATGCTCTGGAGAGCTATATATATGTTGTTAGATGAGAACTATGTATGTACTTTGGTTTAAATGTGATGATGAACTTCTATTAATTTGGTCACTTAATTATCTATTCATGATGTTCTGTAATGGTTTTTTGACACACTTAATTATATATAATGCACGCAGATGAACCGGCAATGGATGTACAGTGACAGACACACCTTCGAGTACATTAAGGGCATGCATGATTTTCTCGAAGTGGCTGAGGCAAACAAGCAGAATGGTTTTATGTGTTGTCCATGCCCTACATGTGGGAATACGAAGTCTTACTCTGACCGGAAAATCCTTCACACCCACCTGCTTTACAAGGGTTTCATGCCACACTATAATGTTTGGACGAGGCACGGAGAAATAGGGGTTATGATGGAAGATGGCGAAGAAGAAGAGGACGATGACAACTATGTGCCCCCTGAATACGGTGATGCTGCAACGAGGGAAGCTGCTGAAGATCAAGAGGAACCAGACGATGTGCCCAATGATGCTGCAACGGGGGAAGCAGCTGAAGATCAAGAGGAACCAGTGCCCGATGATGATGATCTCCGCCGGGTCATTGTCGATGCAAGGACGCAATGCGAAAATCAAAAGGAGAAGCTGAAGTTCGATCGCATGTCAGAGGATCACAAAAAAGGGTTGTACCCCAATTGCGAAGATGGCAACACAAAGCTCGGTGCCGTACTGGAATTGCTGCAGTGGAAGGCAGAGAATGCTGTGCCTGACAAAGTATTTGAGAAGCTATTGAAAATATTGAAGAAGAAGCTTCCAAAGGATAACGAATTGCCCGACAGTACATACGCAGCAAAGAAGGTCGTATGCCCTCTAGGATTGGAGGTGCAGAAGATACATGCATGCCCTAATGACTGCATCCTCTACCGCGGTGCGTACAAGGATCTGAACGCATGCCCGGTATGTGGTGCATTGCGGTATAAGATCAGACGAGATGACCCTGGTGATGTTGACGGCGAGCCCCCCAAGAAGAGGATTCCTGCGAAGGTGATGTGGTATGCTCCTATAATACCACGGTTGAAACGTCTGTTTAGAAACGAAGAGCATGCCAAGTTGATGCGATGGCAGAGTGAGGACCGTAAGAAAGACGGGAAGTTGAGAGCACCCGCTGACGGGTCGCAGTGGAGAAAAATCGAGAGAAAGTATTGGGCTGAGTTTGCAGCTGACCCAAGGAACGTATGGTTTGGTTTAAGCGCGGATGGCATTAATCCTTTCGGGGAGCAGAGCAGCAATCACAGCACCTGGCCCGTGACTCTATGTATGTATAACCTTCCTCCTTGGATGTGCATGAAGCGAAAGTTCATTATGATGCCAGTTCTCATCCAAGGCCCTAAGCAACCCGGCAACGACATTGATGTGTACCTAAGGCCATTAGTTGAAGAACTTTTACAGCTGTGAAATGGAAACGGTGTACGTACGTGGGATGAGCACAAACAGGAGGAATTTAATCTGCACGCGTTGCTGTTTGTAACCATCAACGATTGGCCCGCTCTCAGTAACCTTTCAGGACAGACAAACAAGGGATACCACACAAACACGCACTGTTTAGATGACACTGAAAGTATATACCTGGACAAATGCAAGAAGAATGTGTACCTGGGCCATCGTCGATTTCTTCCGACCAACCATCAATGTCGAAAGAAAGGCAAGCATTTCAAAGGCAAGGCAGATCACCGGAAGAAGCCCGCCATGCATACTGGTGACCACGTACTTGCTATGGTTAATGATTTACACGTAATCTTTGGAAAGGGTCCCGGCGGACTAGCTGTTCCGAATGACGCTGAGGGACACGCACCCATGTGGAAGAAGAAATCTATATTTTGGGACCTACCCTACTGGAAAGACCTAGAGGTCCGCTCTTCAATCGACGTGATGCACGTGACGAAGAACCTTTGCGTGAACCAGCTAGGCTTCTTGGGCGTGTATGGGAAGACAAAAGATACACCTGAGGCACGGGAGGACCTGCAACGTTTGCACGAAAAAGACGGCATGCCTCCGAAGCAGCATGAAGGTCCTGCCAGCTACGCTCTTACGAAAGAAGAGAAAGAAATCTTCTTTGAATGCCTACTCAGTATGAAGGTCCCGACTGGCTTCTCGTCGAATATAAAGGGAATAATAAATATGGCAGAGAAAAATTTCCAGAACCTAAAGTCTCATGACTGCCACGTGATTATGACGCAACTGCTTCCAGTTACATTGAGGGGGCTTCTACCGGAAAACGTCCGATTAGCCGTTGTGAAGCTATGTGCATTCCTCAATGCAATCTCTCAGAAGGTGATCGATTCAGAAATCATACCAAGGCTAAGGAGTGATGTGGCGCAATGTCTTTTCAGTTTCGAGCTGGTGTCCCCACCATCCTTCTTCAATATCATGATGCATGTCCTAGTTCATCTAGTCGACGAGATTGTCATTCTGGGGCCCGTATTTCTACACAATATGTTCCCCTTTGAGAGGTTCATGGGAGTCCTAAAGAAATATGTCCGTAACCGCGCTAGGCCAGAAGGAAGCATCTCCATGGGCCATCAAACAGAGGATGTCATTGGGTTTTGTGTTGACTTCATTCCTGGCCTTAAGAACATAGGTCTCCCTAAATCGCGGTATGAGGGGAGACTGACAGGAAAAGGCACGCTAGGAGCGGACACAATAATATGCAGGGACGGGCATTCTTGGTCTCAAGCACACTACACAGTTCTACAGAACTCTACCTTGGTGACCCCGTATGTCGATGAACACAAGAACAGTCTGCGCTCCAAACACCCTGAGCAGTGTGACGACTGGATTACATGTGAACACATCAGGACTTTCAGCAGTTGGTTGGAAACACGTCTCAGAGGTGACACCACTGTTTGTGATGAGTTGTACTCGTTGTCCAGGGGACCATCTTCGACTGTATTGACTTACAAAGGATACGAGATAAATGGGAATACATTTTACACGATCGCCCAAGATCAAAAGAGCACCAACCAAAACAGCGGTGTCCGCTTTGATGCAGCAACCGAGAGGGGAAAGGACACATATTATGGTTACATAATGGACATATGGGAACTTGACTACGGACATGATTTTAAGGTCCCTTTGTTTAAGTGCAAATAGGTCAATCTGTCAGGAGGCGGGGTACAGGTAGACCCACAGTACGGAATGACAACAGTGGATCTGAACAATCTTGGGTACACTGACGAACCGTTCGTCCTAGCCAATGATGTGGCACGGGTTATCTATGTGAAGGACATGTCTACCAGACCGAGAAAAAGAAAAGATAAGGAAGCGAATACATCATACGATGACCCAAAGCGCCACATAGTTCTTTCAGGAAAAAGGGACATTGTGGGAGTGGAGGGCAAGACAGACATGTCTGAAGATTATGAAAAGTTTCAGGAAATTCCTCCCTTCAAAGTGAAGGCTGACCCAAGCATCCTGATAAACGATGAAGATTATCCATGGTTACGGCGCAATAAGCCAATGACACAAGCGAAGAAAAAGTGAAGACTTTCTCCCGCAACTATTATGATGATACCATGCCAACTTTGTAACAGACGAGTATGATACCATTGTCCGTTTTGTACACGAAGTGCATCTAGTTTTTGCTGTAACCCTCTCAACTTTCTTGCACATGCTATGTGGATGAAATGATGATACCATGCCAACTTTCAACCTTTTCAGAGTTCATTTGAAATGCTTTTCAATTTTAGGGTCTTATAGCTCAAAATAATTAGTAAATGCATGCAAAAAGGTGCATGAAAAATAACAAATAAAATAAATAAGTAATTAGAAACAAAATAATATAAACTTTATTAAAATATATAAGTAGAAACAAAATAAAATAAACTTTAATAAATTTATGAAACTAAAATTAACAAAGTATTTTCTGTTCAAAACATTATAAGAAACCTCTAGTATTATTGAAACTAAAATCATATAAAATTAATGCAACTAAAATTATCGAAGTATTTTCTGTTCAAAATCATTAAAAGCAAAAAGAATTTTCACAAAGAACTTTTTTGATAGAAACTTTAATAGCAAAAAGAATTATCATAAAGTAAAATAAATAAGTAATTAGAAACAAAATAAAATAAAATAAATAAGTATTTTGTTGTAAGTAGAAACAAAATAAAATAAATAAAGCAAAAAAGAAAACAAAAAACTGGGAAAAAATAAAAAATGCCACCTACTGGGCCACCACGGCCTGAATACGACTAGAAACCCATCCATGGGCCAGGATTCAGGCCCACAGAAGGCCCAGCAGGCCCACAGGCATGTACAGAGAGGTTAGGCCCGTAAGCCTGCTTTAGAGAGGAGCTCGATAGCTCAGGCGCACCGCACCTTATAGACAGGTGCGGCTCTCTCTCAGCTAGCGAGGTGGGACTAAACTCCCACCACCACGCCGCTGTGCAAGGCTTTCCGTCCCGGTTGGTGGCACCAACCGGGACTAAAGGGTGCCTTTCGTCCCGGTTGGTGGCAGCAACCGGGACCAATGCCCCCCCTTTAGTCCCGGTTGGTGCCACCAACCGGGACCAAAGGTCGCTGCTTCCCGCCCTTTGGGCTGCTGAAAAGAGGCCTTTGGTCCCGATTGGTGCCACCAACCGGGACTAAAGGTAGCATTGGTCCCGGTTGGTGCCACCAACCGGTACCAATGCTCTTTGTATATAAGCAAACACTTACCAGTTTCGACCAAATCCATCACTTCTTCACCCCCGACGCCCCTGCTCCTCCTCGCCGTCGCCGCCCGACGCCCCTGCTTCACGTTGCCGTCGCCGCCGCCACCGACGCCGTCAGGCTGCTCGACGTCGCCGTCG
>NC_057814.1:546494628-546508477 GCF_018294505.1 Triticum aestivum
CGCCACCGACGCCGTCAGGCTGCTCGACGTCACCGTCGCCGCCGCCACCGACGCCGTCAGGCTGCTCAACGTCGTCGCCGCCGCCGCTTTCACCCTCTGCCCCGACGCCCCTGCTCCTCCGAGTCACCGTCGCCGCCCTCTGCCGTCGCCGTCGCCCCTGCTCCACCGTGCCCCGCTTCCCCCTGGGAGCACCAGCCTGCTCCCGCACCCTGTCCCGCGCCCCTGCGCCCCTCCCCTGTCCCGCGCCCCGCCGGCGCCGGCGCCGGCCCCTCCGTCGTGCCCCTCCGCCCCTGCGCGGTGCACTTAGATGTTTTTACATGTTTTTAAGATTATTTTAGTTTATGTTTAGTTTAGTTTTAAGATTAGGAAAATTTTAGATGTGTAGTAATATTTATTTAGATGTGTAGTTAATTTAGATGTTGTAATTTGTTCATAAAAATTGTGCACTTTTGAATAGAAACTTTATTTTTTTTCATATGTACGAAAATGTAGAGTGATAACGAAAACAAACATATAAGAAAAAACAAAGGAAAAAATGAAGAAGGAAAAGAAAACCGCCCGGCCCGGCCACCACCGCATTTTCATAAAATGTTTCCACCGAGTCCACGTCGCACCGATCGAGCACCCCCTGCCGTCGCCATCGCCAGACGCCCCGCTATGAGCCGCCGCGCCGGTCCGGCTCTGTTTTTATTTTGTATTAGATTAATTTTTGTTCATATATATAAAATGTATATTTGTATGTATGTGGCTATATGTAAGTTCAGAGCAGGTTTTTTATTAGATTAATTTCTTATTAGATTTATTACATTAAATTTTTTGTTCACAACATGTTTTTTTTCATATATGTATTGTCTTGTTCATATGTGTATTAATGTTTTTGTTGTATATATGTAATTTTTTTCAATGTATATATGTATGTGGTAGCTATATATCGAGCTAGGAAGAAAGGATAATTTCAACATGAGGGGAGGTCGATACCCCCTCCCCGATAACATTTTTTAGAAAAGTTTTATATATCTAGCTAGGAAGAAAGGAAGAAGGAATGAACTAAGAAGAGGATTAAGAAGAAAAATAAGAGGAGAAGAAGAAGGAATAGAGGAGAAGAAGAAAAAATAGAGTCTATTTTTTCTTCTTCTCCTCTATTCCTTCTTCTTCTCCTTTTTTTTCTTCTTCTCCACTTTTTTTATCTTCTGCTTCCTCTTCTTAATTTTTTTCGGGAACTCCATTCCAAAATAACTTCGACATGATGGGCGGTCGATATATATACCCCCTCTCGACCGTGATAACTTATACCACGGAAGCACCCTACGGCCCTCTCGCTCGACCAAAACTCTCGAGGACACCCAAACCCTAGGAAAAAACGATGTCGGTCTCCTACCCCCTCCCGCCGCGCCCCTACCCTTGAAGCGTTGCCGAGGCCCAAACCCAGAAGAAGCTAGGTCTACGTTTGCACTAATATATCCACCTGCTGTCATGTTTGTGTAATAATTGCCATGTTGTAATATTTGCAGAAACAATGGAGCACGGACGAGACGAGGAAGCAGAAGAGGTGTTGGGGGACATAATCTTAGCCGGAGGTGATGTCTTGCCGTATCTTAACGACAATGATGGTCTGGAAGAACAGGGTGAAGAAGCAGGCTACGGTGATCGAAGAGTGGAGGAGGAAAGACATGATTATGATGGCTCCGGTGACCCAATGCTGGTGCAAGAAGGAGCCCGTGGTGACGGCTCCGGTGACCGAACAGAGTCCGGCCAGGTAAATATATTAGTTAAGCCTGTGCTGACTAGCTAATTGATGCATTCATTGTTTTGGTATGTACACATATTAATTAACTCTCGTCTTTCTTCTTTTTTCGAGCCCTCCGGATCGAGCACAACTTCGGTAAAGAGACGAGGCCCGAAGAGAAAGTTGCGCTCGGATGAAAGGTTTGAGATCACAGCAATCGCGCGCGACGGCCAACCGATTGAACCCATCCGGACAAAGGAAGCATTTGCTACTCAGTGCGGGGTTCTTGTTAGGGACAAGATCCCGATCAGCATCCACCAATGGTATAAGCCTAAGAAGGAAGACCTTGAGGTGTCTTATGCCAATGATATGCAGAAAGATGATCTTTGGACTGAGCTGAAGGCAAATTTCACCCTACCGCCAGAGGAGGATTCGGAGAAGCCAGTTAAAGAGCAATTAATCAAGTCTCATGCTCTTAAGAAGATGGCAGACCTATTCAGGAGGTGGAAGAATGAGCTGAAAATGTTTGTTGACAAAGAAGAGACACCAGAATTCATCGGCCGGTATGAGAAGATCAGAGATCACTGGCCCGCATTTGTAGCCCACAAGACATCGGAAAAGAGTAAGAAGATGTCAGCGACAAACAAGAAGAATGCTGCGAAGAAGAAGCTTCACCATCGCATGGGGTCAGGTGGCTACCTCAAAGCCCGGCCTAAGTGGGCCAAGGCTGAGAATGATCTGCTTGATAAAGGGATCGAACCAGAGACAATGAACTGGCCAAACCGTTGCCGGACTTGGTTCTTCGGGGCTGGTGGAAAATTGGACCCTGTATCAGGGAGGTGCGTTTGGACGGACGAGCTTTTGAGAATACCAGTCAAGAGGCTTCAGCACTATATCGATGCAGCGCAGCAAGGGACGTTCGTTCCAGACAGAGAGAACGACGAGCTCACAATGACCCTCGGGAATCCTGAGCACCCTGGACGGACACGAGGCACGCCAGGCTCCGTTCCGTGGAAGGCTGGTTTTTCGGACGCAGGCGGTTACAAAAGCCAGGAGAGGAGGAAAAAAGTGGAGCAGACCCAAATTCAGAAGCTGCACAAAAGGGTTCAAGCGCTAGAGGAACAAGACGCCAATCGACATGCCGAAACTAACCCCGAAGCTACCCCGCCATCTCAGCGGAGAAGCAGCGTGGCTTCCACCGAGCTGCTTCAGCCAGAGCATGTCTTGACGGCTCCTGCTAGCTACCCCGTGGATGCTATCACGGAGTCTCAACATTGCCACCTTATGACGCAATGGCAGAACTTCAAAGTCAAGGCGGTTGTTGGCTCTGATTTACCTCCTGAACCCGGCGCAACCTACCACTGCCGGCCGATTCCAGAAGGATATGCTAGGGTGATGGTGGATGAAATAATGGAGGGATTTGAGGACCTCCGGCTTGACCACCCTACCGGTGAAGGGGAGACTCGGCTAGGTTCTGCTCTGAGCACTCCATGCCAATGGCGGAAGGAGCTCATCAACCTTCCGAACTGGACGCCTCCGGCGAGTAAGGGCACTCCACCTCCTCCTCCGCCTCCTCCTCCGGCGAGTGATCAGGGCACTCAGCCTCCTTCTCCGGCGCGTGGCGGCACACCGCCTCCTTCTCCGCCTGCGCCGGCGCGCCAGAGCAGCCAGCCTCCTCCTTCTCCGCCTCGTCAGCAAGGGCGGAAGAGACCCGCCGCCGCTCCGACTGCTCCGGCGCGTCGTAGTCCTTCTCCTCCGCCTCGTAAGCAAGGAAAGAAGACAACCGCTCCGTCTGCTCTGCCGGCGTCTAGCAGTACAGCCAGAGGCGGCAGGCAATACAGATTCGGTCCTTCTCTTAAGACTCCAGAGAAGTTACCATACGAGAGGACTAAGGAGGAAACCAGGAAGATTGTGCGAGCCAAAGTGAAAAACTTCTTTGAAGGGGTGAAAGCAAATAAACATCCACCTCCGGAGGAGAAGGTAGATCCGGTGAATGCGAAGCGCACTCTGGCTGCGCTGACAAAACCACCAAAGTCTCCGCCGAAAGACAACTATGAGTGCAT
Source organism: Triticum aestivum (assembly GCF_018294505.1). Lineage (NCBI taxonomy): Eukaryota > Viridiplantae > Streptophyta > Magnoliopsida > Poales > Poaceae > Triticum > Triticum aestivum. The sequence goes on from NC_057814.1 coordinate 546,498,418, forward strand.
TATTGCAAAGACATTTGCCGAAGAGGAGCGGTCGGGAAGTACTGTCAGTGATCAAAGGTTAAAAGACTGACGAGCTAGGAAAAATTGCCCAGCTCGGCGAACAAGCGAACCAATCGTGCCCCCCGCTCAAGGTGTCTAGCGACATCGTCGCTAATGATCCGAGGATGGTGCCCGGTTATAGCAATCTTGGAGATTACCTGCCCGACGATGTACATTATGATATCTTGGAGGTGGACGAACACAAATACCATTACGGGAAGCCTCTCATCAAAGATGAAAGATCTCTAACAACGATGATGCGAAGATTACATGATTGGTACATGAAAACCTGCAGAGAGTCTGGGGGGAGGGATACTTTGACGCTGAGAGTTAAACCAGAGCATGACCTCATTGGAATTGAACTGTTGAATGTTCCATTTGAGGAGTTCTTCCAGTTTTTCAATCAAAATTCCCTCGAAAAATCAACGGTCACTTGCTACTGTCTGTAAGTAGTACTACTTCTGTCATTAAGTCTCTCTATATAGGTCAGCTCTTTCATTGCATGTATTTATAATTATCCTCACTATATTATGCAGATTGAAGATCGCCGAATTGAAGAAAAGACAAATCGGTGATATTGGGTTCATTAACGCAAATCTCATAGATGCAACTGAGGTTAAATATCTTGCCGAAAATACCGAGGCCAACTTGCTACGATCGTTGGTAATAAATGAAAACAAAGATATAATACTCTTTCCTTACAACTTCAAGTGAGTGTTACTGTCTTGTGCATATTCGGTTTCCCTTATTAGTCCTGGTTATAGTAATGTAATTAATGACTTATGCATGCGTGCGCAGCTTCCACTATATTCTCCTAGAGATTAAGCTTGAGCAGGGAGTAGTAACCGTCTTAGACTCGAGACGAAAAGATCCCCAGGACTATGCGGACATGACTCAACTGCTCGAGAAGTAAGTTAAATCGATCATTATCCACCATATCAGCAACTTTGTTCATTTCCTTATATCAAGTAATTATTTTCTTTGTCTAGCAGGGTTTGGAGAAAATTCACCAAAAAAGCTCCGGGACTGCCGAAGAAGCTGCAATTTAAACACCCGAAAGTAAGTACTATAGTAGCATGTTCCACACATCTCCTAGTGATTCAAGCGCTAGTTTCATCAACACCATTTAGCATGCTTGCTTATCAGTTTGATTGACCTCTATTTCTTGTAAAGTGGTTGTGGCAGGAACTCGGGAATAATTACTGTGGATACTACGTTTGCGAGTCCATCCGCTACACGACCTGTGAGCGGGGCACTCTAACGAACAATATGAAGTGCGTAAGCAATAATATTCACAATTTTTTTATTACCATCATTTGTGTTGAGTTTCATTTATTCATATATATATATATATATATATATATGTATTGACCCCCTTCTTCAAATTAGATGTTTCGGAAGCGGGATGAACTCCTAGCACCAGATCGTATGCGAGCAATTCAAGAGGAATTGGCGGCATTCTTCCTTGACCACGTGATTGCTGAAAACGGAGAATACTATGTGGACCCTGTATTCTTACAATTTAATTAGGAGATTATATTGTAAGAGATAATTATTGTATATATGTAGCCGGTAGTGTCAGATAGATATACGAGAACTTGTTGTTCGACCAATCTCTCGGAGAAGGGGAGGTGGTCGATATCACTTCTCTCTGTATGCATATGTTCATGACGATCTTCTGTTTCCTTCATTTGATTACTAGCTAGCGTGTCTAGTCCTCTCCATACGTATATAGTACGTAGCGTCGACCAAGCACGGAGATAAGAGAGGACACTTCTCTCTATTAATTAGCTACCTAACACAATATATGAAACACCTAAATTAACCCCCCAAAACCCCAACCCCCCCCCCCCTTCAAAAAAAACAAAAACTCCAGCCACTGAAATGCTGACGCGTGGATGCCTATTGGTCCCGGTTAGTGCCACCAACCGGGACCAAAGGCCCTCCTGCCTGGGCTCGCCGCACCGGCCACGTGGAGGCCCATCTGTCCCGGTTCGTGTAAGAACCGGGACTAAAGGGTTAGGGCATTAGTAACGACCCTTTAGTCCCGGTTCAAAAACCGGGACAAAAGGTCCTTACCAACCGGGACAATAGGCCCTTTTTCTACTAGTGCCTAATGATCCTTTTGAACAATATTTGCTAGACCATGGAAATGGTATGTTTATGAATGAAAGAAGGGAAATAGATGAAGTATTCTTTAAACAGGGACCTATTTTGAAACACAACCTGCCTGTTGAAATCCTAGGGGATCCTCCTCCTCAAGGAAATATGACCTAGAGGCAATAATAAAGTTATTATTTATTTCCTTATATCATGATAAATGTTTATTATTCATGCTAGAATTGTATTAACCGGAAACGTAATACTTGTGTGAATACATAGACAAACAAAGTGTCACTAGTATGCCTCTACTTGACTAGCTCGTTGATCAAAGATGGTTATGTTTCCTAGCCATTGACATGAGTTGTCATTTGATTAACGTGATCACATCATTAGGAGAATGATGTGATTGACTTGACCCATTCCGTTAGCTTAGCACACGATCGTTTAGTATTCTGCTATTGCTTTCTTCATGACTTATACATGTTCCTATGACTATGAGATTATGCAACTCCCGTTAACCGGAGGAACACTTTGTGTGCTACCAAACGTCACAACATAACTGGGTGATTATAAAGGTGCTCTACAGGTGTCTGCGAAGGTACTTGTTGGGTTGGATTTGTCACTCCGATTGTCGGAGAGGTATCTCTGGGCCCACTCGGTAATGCACATCACTATAAGCCTTGCAAGCATTGCAACTAATGAGTTAGTTGCGGGATGATGTATTACAAAACGAGTAAAGAGACTTGCCGGTAACGAGATTGAACTAGGTATTGAGATACCGACGATCGAATCTCGGGCAAGTAACATACCGATGACAAAGGGAACAACGTACGTTGTTATGCGGTCTGACCGATAAATATCTTCATAGAATATGTGGGAGCCAATATGAGCATCCAGGTTCTGCTATTGGTTATTGACCGGAGACGTGTCTCGGTCATTTCTACATAGTTCTCGAACCCGTAGGGTCCGCACGCTTAAAGTTTTGATGACAGTTATATTATGAGTTTATATGTTTTGATGTACCAAAGGTTGTTCGGAGTCCCGGATGTGATCACAGACATGACGAGGAGTCTCGAAATGGTCGAGACGTAAAGATCGATATATTGGACGACTAAGTTTGGACACCGAAAAGGTTTCGGAAGGTTTCGGACATTTATCGGAGTACTGGGGGTTACCCTAGTGGAGAGAGAGAGGGGCCGGCCAGGGCAAGAGGCGCGCCCCCTCCGCTTGAGTCCGAATAAGACAAGGAAGGCGGGGCGGCGCCCCCCTTGCCTTTCCCCTCTCCCACTCCTTCCTTCCCCCTCCTTCTTGGACTAGGAAAGGGAGGGGCAAACCTACTTGGAGTAGGTTTCCCCCTCCTAGGGCGCGCCACCCCCTTGGCCGGCCCTCTCCTCCTCCCCCCCTTTATATACGGAGGAGGGGGCACCCCATAGACACAACAATTGATCATTGATCTCTTAGCCGTGTGCGGTGCCCCCTCCACCAGAATCCACCTCGATAATATCGTAGCGGTGCTTAGGCGAAGCCCTGTGTCGGTAGAACATCATCATCGTCACCACGCCGTCGTGCTGACGAAACTCTCCCTCAAAGCTCGGCTGGATCGGAGTTCGAGGGACGTCATCGAGCTGAACGTGTGCTGAACTCAGAGGTGCCGTGCGTTTGGTACTTGATCGGTCGGATCGTGAGGACGTACGACTACATCAACCGCGTTGTGCTAACGCTTCCGCTTTCGGTCTACGAGGGTACGTGGACAACACTCTCTCCTCTCGTTGCTATGCATCACCATGATCCTGTGTGTGCGTAGGAAATTTTTTGAAATTACTACATTCCCCAACAGTGGCATCCGAGCCAAGTTTTATGCGTAGATGTTATATGCACGAGTAGAACACAAGTGAGTTGTGGGCGATATAAGTCATACTGCTTACCAGCATGTCATACTTTGGTTCGGCGGTATTGTTGGATGAAGCGGCCCGGACCGACATTACGCGTACGCTTACGCGAGACTGGTTTGACCGCCGTGCTATGCACACAGGTGACTAGCGGGTGTCAGTTTCTCCAACTTTAGTTGAACCGAGTGTGGCTACGCCCGGTCCTTGCGAAGGTTAAAACAGCACCAACTTAACAAACTATCGTTGTGGTTTTGATGCGTAGGTAAGAACGGTTCTTGCTCAGCCCGTAGCAGCCACGTAAAACTTGCAACAACAAAGTAGAGGACGTCTAACTTGTTTTTGCAGGGCATGTTGTGATGTGATATGGTCAAGGCATGATGCCATATTTTATTGTATGATATGATCATGTTTTGTAACCGAGTTATCGGCAACTGGCAGGAGCCATATGGTTGTCGCTTTATTGTATGCAATGCAAACGCCCTGTAATGCTTTACTTTATCACTAAGCGGTAGCGATAGTTGTAGAAGCATAAGTTGGCGAGAGAACAACGATGCTACGATGGAGATCAAGGTGTCACGCTGGTGACGATGGTGATCATGACGGTGCTTCGGAGATGGAGATCACAAGCACAAGATTATGATGGCCATATCATATCACTTATATTGATTGCATGTGATGTTTATCTTTTATGCATCTTATCTTGCTTTGATTGACGGTAGCATTATAATATGATCTCTCCCTAAATTATCAAGGTATAAGTGTTCTCCCTGAGTATGCACCGTTGCGAAAGTTCTTCGTGCTGAGACACCACGTGATGATCGGGTGTGATAGGCTCTACGTTCAAATACAACGGGTGCAAAACAGTTGCACATGCGGAATACTCAGGTTAAACTTGACGAGCCTAGCATATAACATATATGGCCTCGGAACACTGAGATCGAAAGGTCGAGCGTGAATCATATAGTAGATATGATCAACATAGTGATGTTCACCATTGAAACTACTCCATCCACGTGATGATCGGACATGGTTTAGTTGATATGGATCACGTGATCACTTAGAAGATTAGAGGGATGTCTATCTAAGTGGGAGTTCTTAAGTAATATGATTAATTGAACTTAAATTTATCATGAACTTAGTCCTGGTAGTATTAGCATATCTATGTTGTAGATCAATAGCTCGCGTTTAGCTCCCCTGTTTATTTTGACATGTTCCTAGAGAAAACTAAGTTGAAAGATGTTAGTAGCAATGATGCGGACTTGGTCCGTGATGTGAGGATTATCCTCATTGCTGCACAGAAGAATTATGTCCTTGATGCACCGCTAGGTGACGAACCTATTGCAAGAGCATATGCAGACGTTATGAATGTTTGGCAAAGCTCGGTATGATGACTACTTCATAGTTTAGTGCACCATGCTTTACGGCTTAGAACCGGGACTTCAAAAATGTTTTGAACGCCACGGAGCATATAAGATGTTCCAAGAGTTGAAATTAGTATTTCAGACTCATGCCCATGTCAAAAGATATGAGACCTCTGACAGTACTTTGCCTACAAGATGGAGGAGAATTGCTCAGCTAGTGAGCATGTGCTCAGAATGTCTGAGTACTACAATCACTTGAATCAAGTGGGAGTTAATCTTCCAGATAAGAAAGTGATTGACAGAGTTCTCTAGTCACTATCACCAAGTTACTAGAACTTCGTGATGAACTATAATATGCAAGGGATAAATTGAAACGATTCCCAAGCTCTTCGTGATGCTGAAATCGACGAAGGTAGAAATCAAGAAAAGCATCAAGTGTTGATGGTTGACAAGACCACTAGTTTCAAGAAAAGGGCAAAGGGAAGAAGGGGAACTTCAAGAAAAACGGCAAGCAAGTTGCTACTCAAGTGAAGAAGCCCAAGTCTGTACCTAAGCGTGAGACTAAGTGCTTCTACTGCAAAGGGACTGGTCACTGGAAGCGGAACTGCCCCAAGTATTTGGCGGATAAGAAGGATGGCAAAGTGAACAAAGGTATATTTGACATACAGATTATTGATGTGTATTTTACTAGTGTTCGTAGCAACCCCTCGATATTTGATACTGGTTCGGTTACTAAGAGTAGTAACTCAAAACAGGAGTTGTAGAATGAACAGAGACTAGTTAAGGATGAAGTGACGATGTGTGTTGGAAGTGGTTCCAGGATTGATATGATCATCATCGCACGCTCCCTACACTTTCGGGATTAGTGTTGAACCTAAATAAGTGTTATTTGGTGTTTGCGTTGAGCATGAATATGATTTGATCATGTTTATTGCAATACGGTTATTCATTTAAGTTAGAGAGTAATTGTTGTTCTATTTACATGAATAAAACCTTCTATGGTCATACACCTAATGAAAATGGTTTGTTGGATCTCGATCGTAGTGATACACATATTCATAATATTGAAGCCAAAAGATGCAAAGTTAATAATGATAGTGCAACTCATTTGTGGCACTGCCGTTTAGGTCATATTGGTGTAAAGTGCATGAAGAAACTCCATGCTGATGGGATTTTGGAATCACTTGATTATGAATCACTTGATGCTTGCGAACCATGCCTTATGGGCAAGATGACTAAAGACTCCATTCTCCGGAACAATGGAGCGAGCAACTGACTTATTGGAAATAATACATACTGATGTATGCGATCTGATGATTGTTGAGGCTCGCGACGGGTATCGTTATTTTCTGACCTTCACATATGATTTGAGCAGATATGGGTATATCTACTTGATGAAACATAAGTCTGAAACATTTGAAAAGTTCATATAAGTTCAGAGTGAAGTGGAAAATCATCGTAACAAGAATATAAAGTTTCTACGATCTGATCGTGGAGGAGAATATTTGAGTTACGAGTTTGGTCTTCATTTGAAACAATGCGGAATAGTTTCGCAACTCACGCCACCTGGAACACCACAGCGTAATGGTGTGTCCGAACATCGTAACCATACTTTATTAGATATGGTGCAATCTGTGATGTCTCTTACCGATTTACCACTATCGTTTTGGGGTTATGCATTAGAGACAGCTGCATTCACGTTAAATAGGGCACCATCTAAATCCGTTGAGATGATACATTATGAACTTTGGTTTGGCAAGAAACCAAAATTTGTTGTTTCTTCAAATTTGGGGCTGCGATGCTTATGTGAAAAAGTTTCTTCCTGATAAGCTCAAACCCAAATCGGAGAAATGTGTCTTCATAGGATACCCAAAGGAGACAGTTGGGTACACCTTCTTTCACAGATCCGAAGGCAAGATATTCGTTGCTAAATTTGGAATCTTTCTAGAGAAGGAGTTTCTCTCGAAAGAAGTGAGTGGGAGGAAAGTAGAACTTGATGAGGTAACTGTACCTGCTCCCTTATTGGAAAGTAGTTCATCACAGAAATTTGTTCATGTGACTCCTACAGCAATTAGTGAGGAAGCTAATGATGATGATCATATAACTTCAGATCAAGTTACTACCAAACCTCGTAGGTCAACCAGAGTGAGATCCGCACCAGAGTGGTACGGTAATCCTGTTCTGGAGGTCATGTTACTTGACCATGACGAACCTACGAACTATGAGGAAGCGATGATGAGCCCAGATTCCGCGAAATGGCTTGAGGCCATGAAATCTGAGATGAGATCCATGTATGAGAACAAAGTATGGACTTTGATTGATTTGCCCAATGATCGGCGAGCCATTGAGATTAAATGGATCTTCAAGAGGAAGACGGACGCTGATAGTAGTGTTACTATCTACAAAGCTAGAATTGTCGCAAAAAGTTTTCGACAAGTTCAAGGTGTTGACTACGATGAGATTTCTCACTCGTATCTATGCTTAAGTCTGTCCAAATCATGTTAGCAATTGCCGCATTTTATGAAATCTGGCAAATGGATAAACAAAACTGCATTCCTTAATGGATTTATTAAAGAAGAGTTGTATATGATACAACCCGAAGGTTTTGTCAATCCTAAAGGTGCTAACAAAATATGCAAGCTCCAGCGATCCATCTATGGACTGGTGCAAGCATCTCGGAGTTGGAATATACGCTTTGATAAGTTGATCAAAGGATATAGTTTTATACAGACTTGCGGTGAAGCCTGTATTTACAAGAAAGTGAGTGGGAACACTACAACATTTCTGATAAGTATATGTGAATGACATATTGCTGATCGGAAATAATGTAGAATTATTCTGCAAAGCATAAAGGAGTGTTTGAAAGGAGTTTTTTCAAAGAAAGACCTCGGTGAAGCTGCTTACATATTGAGCATCAAGATCTATAGCGATAGATCAAGACGCTTGATAAGTTTTTCAATGAGTACATACCTTGACAAGATTTTGAAGCAGTTCAAAATGGAACAGTCAAAGAAAGAGTTCTTGCCTGTGTTACAAGGTGTGAAATTGAGTAAGACTCAAAGCCCGACCACGGCAGAAGATAGAACGAGAATGAAAGTCATTCCCTATGCCTTGGCCATAGATTCTATAAAGTATGTCATGCTGTGTACCAGATCTATTGTATACCCTACACTGATTTTGGCAAGGGAGTACAATAGTGATCTAGGAGTAGATCACTGGACAGCAGTCAAAATTATCCTTAGTGGAATAAGGATATGTTTCTCGATTATGGAGGTGACAAAAAGGTTCATCGTAAAGGGTTACTTCGATGCAAATTTTGACACTGATAAAGATGACTCTAAGTCTCAGTCTGGATACATATTGAAAGTGGGAGCAATTAGCTAGAGTAGCTCCGTGCAGAGCATTGTTGACATACAAATTTGCAAAATACATACGGATCTGAATGTGGCAGACCCGTTGACTAAACTTCTCTCACAAGCAAAACATGATCACACCTTAGTACTCTTTGGGTGTTAATCACATAGCGATGTGAACTAAATTATTGACTCTAGTAAACCCTTTGGGTGTTGGTCACATGACGATGTGAACTATGGGTGTTAATCACATGGTGATGTAAACTATTGGTATTAAATCACATGGTGATGTGAACTAGATTATTGACTCTAGTGCAAGTGGGAGACTGAAGGAAATATGCCCTAGAGGCAATAATAAAGTTATTATTTATTTCCTTATATAATGATAAATGTTTATTATTCATGCTAGAATTGCATTAACCGGAAACATAATACTTGTGTGAATACATAGACAAACAAAGTGTCACTAGTGTGCCTCTACTTGACTAGCTCGTTGATCAAAGATGGTTATGTTTCCTAGCAATTGACATGAGTTGTCATTTGATTAACGTGATCACATCATTAGGAGAATGATGTGATTGACTTGACCCATTCCGTTAGCTTAGCACACGATCGTTTAGTATTCTGCTATTGCTTTCTTCATGACTTATACCTGTTCCTATGACTATGAGATTATGCAACTCCCATTTACCGGAGGAACACTTTGTGTGCTACCAAACATCACAACGTAACTGGGTGATTATAAAGCTGCTCTACAGGTGTCTCCGAAGGTACTTGTTGGGTTGGCGTATTTCGAGATTAGGATTTGTCACTCCAATTGTAGGAGAGGTATCTTTGGGCCCACTCGGTAATGCACATCACTATAAGCCTTGCAAGCATTGCAACTAATGAGTTAGTTGCGGGATGATGTATTACAGAACGAGTAAAGAGACTTGCCGGTAACGAGATTGAACTAGGCATTGAGATACCGACGATCGAATCTCGGGCAAGTAACATACCGATGACAAAGGGAACAACGTATGTTGTTATGCGGTCTGACCGATAAAGATCTTCGTAGAATATGTGGGAGCCAATATGCGTGTCTCGGTCATGTCTATATAGTTCTCGAACCCGTAGGGTCTGCACGCTTAAAGTTTCGATGACAGTTATATTATGAGTTTATATGTTTTGATGTACCGTAGGTTGTTCGTTGTCCCGGATGTGATCACATACATGACGAGGAGTCTCGAAATGGTCGAGATGTAAAGATCGATATATTGGACGGCTATTTTTGGACACCGGAAAGGTTTCGGACATTTATCGGAGTACCGGGGGT
>NC_057814.1:546508694-546514220 GCF_018294505.1 Triticum aestivum
CTTGTTGGGCCCTAGTGGAGAGAGAGAGGGGCCGGCCAGGGCAAGAGGTGCGCCCCCTCCCCTTGAGTCCGAATAGGAAAAGGACGGGGGGTGGCGCCCCCTTGCCTTTCCCCTCTCCCACTCCTTCCTTCCCCCTCCTTCTTGGACTAGGAAAGGGAGGGGCAAACCTACTTGGAGCAGGTTTCCCCCTCCTAGGGCACGCCACCCCCTTGGCCGGCCCTCTCCTCCTCCCCCCTTTATATACAGAGGAGGGGGGCACCCCATAGACACAACAATTGATCATTGATCTCTTAGCCGTCTGCGGTGCCCCCCTCCACCAGAATCCACCTCGATAATATCGTAGCGGTGCTTAGGCGAAGCCCTGCATCGGTAGAACATCATCATCGTCACCATGCCAGCGTGCTGACGAAACTCTCCCTCAAAGCTCGGCTGGATCGGAGTTCGAAGGACGTCATCGAGCTGAACGTGTGCTGAACTCGGAGGTGTCGTGCGTTCAGTACTTGATCGGTCGGATCGTGAAGACGTACGACTACATCAACCGCGTTGTGCTAACGCTTCCGCTTTCGGTCTACGAGGGTACGTGGACAACACTCTCTCCTCTCGTTACTATGCATCACCAAGATCCTGTGTGTGCGTAGGAAATTTTTTGAAATTACTACGTTCCCCAACACCTCCACCCAAGGGTGATCCCGTGTTTGAGCTTAAACCATTACCTGATACTCTTAAATATGCTTATCTTGATGAGAAAAAGATATATCCTACTATTATTAGTGCTAACCTCTCAGAGCATGAAGAAAAGAAATTATTGAAAACTCTGATGAAGCACCGTGCTGCTATTAGATATACTCTTGATGATCTTAAGGGCATTAGTCCCACTCTATGCCAGCACAAAATAAAATTGGAGAAAGATGCTAAACCGGTTGTTGATCACCAACGACGGTTAAGTCCTAAGATGAAAGAAGTGGTTAGAAAAGAAATACTAAAGCTTCTAGAGGCAGGTATAATTTATCCCGTTGTTGATAGTCAGTGGGTAAGTCCTGTCCATTGTGTCCCTAAGAAGGGAGGTATAACTGTTGTTCCTAATGATAAAGATGAATTGATCCCACAAAGAATCGTTACAGGTTATATAATGGTAATTGATTTCCGCAAATTAAATAAAGCTACTAAAAAGGATCATTACCCTTTACCCTTTATTGATCAAATGCTAGAAAGATTATCCAAACATACACATTTTTGCTTTCTAGATGGTTATTCCGGTTTCTCTCAAATACCTGTGTCAAAACAGGATATAGAAAAGACCACTTTTACTTGCCCTTTCGGTACCTTTGCTTATAGACGTATGCCTTTTGGTTTATGCAATGCACCTGCTACCTTTCAAAGATGCATTATGGATATATTCTCTGATTTTTGTGAAAAGATTGTTGAGGTTTTCATGGATGATTTCTCCGTATATGGAACTTCTTTTGATGATTGCTTGAGCAACCTTGATCGAGTTTTGCAGAGATGTGAAGAAACTAATCTTGTCTTGAATTGGGAAAAGTGCCACTTTATGGTTAATGAAGGTATTGTCTTGGGGCATAAAATTTCTGAGAGAGGTATTGAAGTTGATAAAGCCAAAGTTGATTCTATTGAAAAGATGTCGTGTCCTAAGGACATCAAAGGTATAAGAAGTTTCCTTGGTCTTGTCGGTTTTTATAGGAGGTTCATTAAGGACTTCTCAAAAATTTCTAGGCCTCTGACTAATCTCTTACAAAAAGATATTCCTTTTGTCTTTGATGATGATTGTGTAGAAGCATTTGAAATACTTAAGAAAGCTTTGTTCAGCCACCTGATTGGAATTTACCCTTTGAAAGTATGTGTGATGCTAGTGATTATGCCGTAGCTGCTGTTCTAGGACAAAGAGTTGATAAGAAATTAAATGTTATCCAATATGCTAGTAAAACTCTAGACAGTGCCTAGAGAAATTATGCTACTACTGAAAAGGAATTTTTAGCAGTTGTATTTGCTTGTGATAACTTCAGACCTTATATTGTTGATTCCAAAGTAACTGTTCACACTGATCATGCTGCTATTAAATATCTTATGGAAAAGAAAGATGCTAAACCTAGAGTTATTAGATGGGTTCTCTTGCTAAAAGAATTTGATTTGCATATTATTGGTAGAAAGGGAGCTGAGAACCCCGTTGCAGACAACTTGTCTAGGTTAGAAAATGTTCTTGATGACCCACTACCTATTGATGATAGCTTTCCTGATGAACAATTAGCTCTCATAAATGCTTCTCGTACTGCTCCATGGTATGCTGATTATGCTAATAACATTGTTGCTAAATTTATACCACCTAGTTTCACATACCAGCAAAAGAAAAAGTTTTTCTATGATTTAAGACATTACTTCTGGGATGACCCACACCTTTACAGAGAAGGAGTAGATGGTATTACTAGACGTTGTGTACCTGAGCATGAACAGGAACAGATCGTACGCAAGTGTCACTCCGAGGCTTATGGAGGACACCACGCTGGAGATAAAACTGCACATAAGGTATTGCAATTCAGTTTTTACTGGCCTACTATCTTCAAAGATGCCCGTAAGTTTATCTTGTTGTGATGAATGTCAAAGAATTGGCAATATTAGTAGACGTCAAGAAATGCCTATGAATTATTCACTTGTTATTGAACCATTTGATGTTTGGGGCTTTGATTATATGGGACCGTTTCCTTCCTCTAATGGGTATACACATATTTTAGTTGTTGTTGCTTACGTTACTAAGTGGGTAGAAGGTATTCTAACTAGTAGTGCTGATCATAACACCTCTATTAAGATGCTTAAAGAAGTTATTTTTCCGAGGTTTGGAGTCCCTAGATACTTAATGACTGATGGTGGTTCACATTTTATTCATGGTGCCTTTCGTAAAATGCTTGCTAAGTATGACGTTAATCATAGAATTGCATCTCCATACCACCCACAGTCTAGTGGTCAAGTAGAATTGATCAATAGAGAGCTCAAATTAATTTTGCAAAAGACTGTTAACAGATCTAGAAAGAATTGGTCCAAGAAACTTGATGATGCATTATGGGCCTATAGAACTGCATATAAAAATCCTATGGGTATGTCTCCGTATAAAATGGTTTATGGAAAAGCATGTCACTTACCTCTCGAACTAGAACATAAGGCATATTGGGCTATTAACGAGCTCAATTATGATTTCAAACTTGCCGGTGAGAAGAGGCTATTTGACATAAGCTCACTTGATGAATGGAGAACCCAGGCCTATGAGAATGCCAAACTGTTTAAAGAAAAAGTTAAAAGATGGCATGACAAAAGAATACAAAAGCGTGAGTTTAATGTAGGTGATTATGTGTTGCTATTCAGCTCTCGTTTAGGATTTTTTGCAGGAAAGCTTCTCTCTAAATGGGAAGGTCCATACGTTATCGAGGAGGTCTATCGTTTCGCTGCCATAAAAATTAACAACTTCGAAGGCACAAATCCAAAAGTGGTGAATGGTCAAAGAATCAAACATTATATCTCAGGTAATCCTATAAATGTTGAAACTAATGTTATTGAAACTGTAACCCCGGAGGAATACATAAGGGACACTTTCCAAAACGTTACAGACTCCGAAAAGGAATAGGTATGTGGTACGGTTAGTAAACCGACTCCAAAACAGTTCTAATGATAATTTTTCTCCGTTTTGGAATATTTAAGAAAATAGGAAAATAAGAAGCAGTCCGGGAAGGACACGAGGCATCCACGAGGGTGGAGGGCGTGCCCCTGCGTCGTGGGCACCTCGTGTGCCCTCTAGACATCGTTTTCTTGCATGATACGTCTTTTGGTCGGTAAAAATTCATTATATAATCTCCCGAAGGTTTTGACTCTCGTATCATGCAAATATCCTCTGTGTTTGTTTTGAGTTGTTTCTGTAGCAGATTTGGAGCAAGATGTCATCTCAGGATTCCGACAAAGAGAGCTATGTCTCACATCTCATTGTTGACCCAAAGACCTATGGGGATCTATCTCCTTGTGGTCGAACTATGGATGAGGAGGAGGATGCTCATTTGATGAGGATCGATGATTCAAGTTCGGAGGAGTAGGATGTCCCTCTACCTCAACTTGGGGATATGCATGTGAAGTTCAAGAAGTCTAGTCTCCCTAAGAGGGCTAGACTGTCTAACAACCGATCTATCCCTTCTCGTTTTCGGCAGAAAAGCAAAGGAGACTTATGTGACAAGATCTTGAAGCTGGAATCGAAGGTTGATGATTTAAAAGAGGAGATTGCTCTTCTCAATTACAATATGAAGAAGCTGAAAGCACAATTTACATCATCAACAACTCCATCATCACCACCCCCGAGGAAAGAGATATAATCACATGGGTATGGGCACTCCCCCTTGGCAACTGCCAAGCTTGGGGGAGGTGCCCCAGTATCATATCACCATCACACTCCTATCTTTACCGTTTTTCTTAGTTCGATCCTTTTAGTAATATTTTGATCTAGTAGAATAAAGTTTTAGGATGATCTAGTTTTGGGTTTTGCTTTATGACCCTTCTATGTAATCGAGTCCATGAGCTATATATAATAAAGATTAGTGTTGAGTCAAGGGCTTGATTATTTTGCTAAGATCTTGAGGGAATTAAAGAAAAAGAAAGAACAAAAAGAAATAAAGAGATCATATTGATCTTATGGAGAGTAATGACTTCACATATAAAGAGTATGATGAATAAAAGTTGTTGAGAGTTAAAAACATAGTTTTGGTCATCGTTGCAATTAATAGGAAGTAATAAAGAAAGAGAGGTTTTCACATATAAATATACTATATTGGGCATCTTTTATGATTGTGATGTAACACCCCGCATGTAACTTGCCATATTTGTAACTCCGACTCTTGCCATTTCCGGCTATGTGATATGTTTTTCCCTCCGTTGTCGGGTTTTTGCCTTTCGTTTTGTATTTTGTCATGTCATGCATTTTCATATCATGTCATCATGTGCATTGCATTCGCATACGTGTTCGTCTCATGCATCCGAGCATTTTCCCCGTTGTCCGTTTTCCAATCCGGCGCTCCTATCTCCTCCGGTGCACCCTTCTTGTTTTCTTTCATGTGCGTGTGTCAAACTTTCTCGGAATGGACCGAGGCTTGTCAAGTGGTCTTAATATACCACCCGGAGGCTACCGGTCAAGTTTCGTTCCATTCGGAGGTCGTTTGGTACTCCAACGGTTAACCGAGCCTCCGCAATGTCCATTTGAGTATCCAGCAAAAAACCCCTCCAAAACCAGCCCAAAGCCCACCAAACTCTCTTCCATGCTCTAGGTCGTTCGATCACGATCGTGTGGGCGAAAACCGCACCTCATTTGGAGTCTCCTAGCTCCCTCTACCTATAAATGAGTGGGCATCCCAAAAAACGAAATCTCAGACGAACCCTAACCCTCTCCCTCCGCGCCGCGCCGGACGCGTCCGCCCGCGCCGGACACGTCCGCCGCCGCGCCCCGGCAAATCTGCTGCTGCCACGTGTCCCGCCGGCCCCTCCCTC
>NC_057814.1:546514646-546518812 GCF_018294505.1 Triticum aestivum
CCCGCCGGCGACCGCCTCCTCCGCCGCGCCTCGTGATGCTCTTCATTTTGTTCAATTGCACCATTTTCATTAGAGGTCATCTTGATGCCCAAATCCTCGTTGGAAGAGGGCTAGTTGCTGTTAATCTCTGGTTCTTATCAGAACTTGGAGATTTGTCATTTTTGTATCATTTATTTTATGCATCTTTTGAGCATGAGCTCTACATGTGTTTTGAAGTATGTCATGCCATCTTTTAAGTGGTATAGTCCATGTATTTTTGTGATCTCTGTGGTGACTAGCACAAGCATGCAAAGTAGGCCCCGTAATATTTCTGATTTCAGGGACTTAGTGATTTCTGTAAGTCTTTGTCTGCTGTAATTTTGTTGCCATGTAAACTTGATGCTACAGAGAGATCCATGCATATTTTGGATATGTTTAGTAAGGATGTTTTGTACCTATAGTTGTAATTGATCCATTCCTGCAATTGTTTGCAATTTTATAGTACCATAGCATGACTCAATCTTGCTCTACTTTTGCTATAAAATATTTCTGGCAGATTCTTAACATGACATGCATTTTTTGCCAAGCTTATTGTAGTTGATCCATACATGCTATGTTATTGTTCTTGCCATGGATAGCTTCATAAACATGCCATCTTGCTGTAGGTATGCTTGGTTTGTCATGCATTGCTCTGTAGTGAGTGCATCAAGCTCACACAGAGGCCTACATATTAATATTTCTGCCATGCTCTGTTTTCTGCTAAGTCTGAAACCTGATAACGAAACTTGCTAAGTTTACATGCTTGCCATCATATCTTCTGGTCCTATTTGGCTTATGGTCAGTAAGGGACTTTTGTCATGTGCATTTAGTAGAACACTACCATGCCTTGTTTTGCTATGTTAAGTTCCTGTAGCATGTTGATTTCGTGCTCTGAACATTGCTACCTGATGCTGATTTCCGCCATGTCCAGTTTTTCACCAAGTCTGTGAACCTGTAATCTTTTGCACTTTTGCCATGCTTGTTTGAGCTTGATATGCTGTGAACTAGCTGTATCTCAGTGTTCATCTTTTGTCAAGCATCTCCTGTAGATTACTGCCATGTGCTTTGTTGATATGTTGGGGTGCTGTAGCTTTGTTACTTGTTGCATTTTAAGTGCTATCTTGCTGTTTATCGCAGATTAGTGTCATTCTTGTTTTGCTTGCCATTTGCAAACCGTGCATCCGATTCCGGTGATCCTTATATCGATTTCGACCGAAATCATCTCATCTTTTCGGTGGCATGCTTGGTTTGCCAAGTTACTGCCATGTTCATCTTTTTCCTTCCGGAGCACGCATTTGCATCGCATATCATATCTTGCATATCATACATGTTGTGCATCATGTTGCTTGTGCATTTCTCGTTGATTGATTGTGGTTCCGTTTGTTTGTGTTCTTGTCTTGGGTAGAGCCGGGAGACGAGTTCGTGAACGAGGAACCTGTCGAGTACGCTTACGAGGATCAAGCTTTCGACAACTCTGAGAATCTTGCAGGCAAGATGACCACCCCTCGAAATCACTTCTATCTTTGCTATGCTAGTTGTTCGCTCTATTGCCATGCTCGCTACCTATCACTTGCTATATCATGTCTCCCATTTTAGCCATGTCAGCCCTAACCATCCTTTCCTAGCAAACCGTTGTTTGGCTAAGTTACCGCTTTTGCTCAGCCCTTCTTATAGCGTTGCTAGTTGCAGGTGAAGTTGAAGTTTGTTCCATGTCGGAACATGGTTATGTTGGGATATCACAATATCTCTTATTTAATTAATGCATCTATATATTTTGGTAAAGGGTGGAAGGCTCGGCCTTATGCCTGGTGTTTTGTTCCACTCTTGCCGCCCTAGTTACTGTTATACCGGGATTATGTTCCTTGAGTTTGCGGTCCTTACACGGTCGGGTCATTTATGGGACCCCCTTGACAGTTCGCCTTGAATAAAACTCCTCCAGCATGGCCCAACCTTGGTTTTACCAGTTGCTACCTAAGCCTTTTCCCCCGGGTTGTCGCGAGCCCGAGGGTCATCTTATTTTAACCCCCCCGGGCCAGTGCTCCTTCGAGTGTTGGTCCGAACCGAGCAGCCTGCGGGGCCACCTCGGGGAAACTCGAGGTCTGGTTTTACTCATAGCTTGACTTATCCGGTGTGCCCTGAGAACGAGATATGTGCAGCTCCTATCGGGATTTGTCGGCACATTCGGGCGGCTTTGCTGGTCTTGTTTTACCATTGTCGAGATGTCTTGTAAACCGGGATTCCGAGACTGATCGGGTCTTTCCGGGAGAAGGTTTATCCTTCGTTGACCGTGAGAGCTTATGATGGGCTAAGTTGGGACACCCCTGCAGGGTATATCTTTCGAAAGCCGTGCCCGCGGTTATGAGGCAGATGGGAATTTGTTAATGTCCGGTTGTAGATGACTTGTCACTTGACCCAATTAAAATACACCAAGTGCGTGTGTAACCGTGATGGTCTCTTCTCGGCGGAGTCCGGGAAGTGAACACGGTCTGTGTTATGTATGACGTAAGTAGGTGTTCAGGACCTCTTCTTGGTCATTGCTATATGACGTCCGCTCCTTTGCTTCTCTTCTCGCTCTCATTTGCGCAAGTTAGCCACCATATATGCTTTTGCCGCTGCAGCTCCACCTCTTTGCACCATTCCCCCTATAAGCTTAAATAGTCTTGATCTCGCGGGTGTGAGATTGCTGAGTCCCCGTGACTCACAGATTCTACCAAAACAGTTGCAGGTGCCGACGATGCCAGTGCAGACGATGGCGTCGATCTCAAGTGGGAGTTCGACGAGGAACGTGGTCGTTTCTATGTGTCTTTTCCTGATGATCAGTAGTGGAGCCCAGTTGGGACGATCGGGGATCTAGCATTTGGGGTTGTCTTATTTTCATCTGGATTTTGACCGTAGTCGGTCTATATGATTGCATTTTGGATGATGGATGATATTAATTTATGTATTGTGTGAAGTGGCGATTGTAAGCCAACTCTTTATCCCATTCTTGTTCATTACATGGGATTGTGTGAAGATGACCCTTCTTGCGACAAAACCACTATGCGGTTATGCCTCTAAGTCGTGCCCCGACACGTGGGAGATATAGCCGCATCGTGGGCGTTACAAGTTGGTAATCAGAGCCATCCCCGACTTAGGAGCCCCCTGCTTGATCGAATCGCTGACGTTGTTGAGTCTAGAACAAAAGGTTTTGAGTCTTAAGATTATATATATCGGAGAGTAGGATTCTTTTTACTTCTCAGTCTCTTCGTCGCTCTGGTGACGTCTCCTGACGTAGAGTTTTGACTACTCTCTCCTCAAATTTCACTAAAAAAAATTTAGGATCACGCGGGTATCTTGGAATCGTTCCGATCGATTTGTGACGAGAACATTGTTCTTGGTGCCTCCTGTCATTTAGGGGTTGTGGCAGTGTCCCGGGGAGTTGAGCTCCGAGGTGTTGTCATCACAATTTTATCGTTGCAGTTCTGGAATACCTGAGTTTCGCCGACATCGAAATCTCTTTTATGCAGTTGTTGGTGAGATCACCTCGACGCCACCCAGTACTGGGGCGGGAGTTCGGGAGTATTGCCATAACTTGTATAACGGATGTTTTTCGAAGGTTGAGGTAAACGATTTCCGAAGGTTTCTTGGTTATGTGTTGACGGATGGATACAGCTGGATCTAGGGATTGTTAGTTTGGGTGATATATTTTGTGTCCCCTGTATCCCCTACACCAGATTGCATAACCAGAAAGTTTCGGGAGTTTATAAGTGGGAATTCTAGTAGCCTTAGGATATCTTTCCGACGGACGCATGATATGAGATTGGGGTTCGACGTCTAGTGGTCCGCCTTTCCACGGTTGATTTTACAGTGGTCTCATTGTGTCTTAAAGAGTCCATGGCTTTGCCGACTCGGGGACGCTTCGTATGTCATGTGCACAACCTTGTACATGATGGTGCTGTACGATTGAGCCCGTGTGGGTCCCACCACAAAAACTTCGGACGAAATATCTATCATATGTTTGTTCCGGCTTATTCTGCAAGCCAATACTTTGTTTTATTTTGTATTGTGGTATTCGAGTTCTTTCGAATTCATATGTTCATTCCATATCTTTTTCAAGTGGCTTCTCAACTTATGGAAGTGTGATGATTTACTACGGAATTCATTCGTTC
>NC_057814.1:546518840-546520787 GCF_018294505.1 Triticum aestivum
TTTGATCAATTCTACAATATGGCACTGAAGCAAGAGGCTGCTCAGCTCAAGTGTGAGGCTTCTAAGAAGAGAGTCAGAGACGCAGTTCAGTCTTCTTCTTCCTCACTTGTGACAGCTAAGCAACAGAAGTTCTGGTTGCCTCCTCCTCCTCCGTTTCGTCAGCCTTACCAGCAGAAGAACAAAGGTGGCCATGGTTCTTCAAACTCTTCCAACTCTGGCTATCAGAACAAGTCTCAGAATCAAGCTCCAAAGTCCAATGCTCCTTATCACCGTCCACTCTCAGAGGTGACTTGCAACAAATGTCAGCAGAAAGGTCACTATGCTAACAAGTGCTTCAACCAGAGGCGTCTTCCTCCTCCTCCTCCTGTCAGATCTTCCAGCAATGCAGTGGTCAAGCATAATCCAAAGTCTGCAAAGGTGAACATGATGAATGCAGCTCAAGCGGAGGAATCTACTGATGTGATAATGGGTAATCTTCCTGTTAACGATATTCCTGCAAAAGTTCTTTTTGATACTGGTGCATCGATTTGTTTCATGTCAAGACCGTTCTTTGCCAAGCATGAATTCACTTGTTCTCATCTGAGTAAACCCATGGATGTCGTTTCTCCGGGTAAACGTTTGAGTTCTAGCATGATGGTTCCGGATGTTTCCATCAAGATGGGTGACTATAAATTTCAGTCTTCTCCAATTGTTCTTGGTGACTCGGATATTGATCTTATTCTCGGGATGGACTGGCTTTCTAAGCACAAGGCTCAACTTGATTGTGCTGCCAGGGAAATTCAATTGACACACTCTTCTGAGGATGTGATTATTTTTGCTGCTCGTGATGAAACCATTCGGTTTTTCTCTCTCAATGAGAAGGGCGAACTGAATGCCATCTCTCAAATTCCAGTCGTTTGCGAGTATCAAGATGTCTTTCCAGAAGAGCTTCCGGGTATGCCTCCTCATCGGCCAGTTGAGCTCATTATCGAACTAGAGCCTGGCACTGAACCCGTTTGCAAGCGTCCATACAAGCTTGGACCAAACGAGCTGAAGGAATTGAAGAAGCAGCTCGATGAACAAGAACGTCTGGGTTTGATCAGACCGAGTTCTTCTCCATGGGGTTGTGGTGTTCTTTTTGTCAAGAAGAAGGATGGCACGGACCGACTTTGTGTCGACTACCGTCCATTGAACAAGAAGACAATCAAGAACAAGTATCCACTTCCCAACATCAATGAGCTATTTGAGCAACTCAAAGGTGCTAAAGTATTCTCGAAGCTTGACCTTCGTATGGGTTATCATCAGATTCGCATTCGTGAAGAAGATATTCCCAAGACAGCATTCAGAACAAGCTTTGGTTCTTATGAATATACTGTCGTGTCTTTCGGCCTTGTCAATGCTCCTCCAGTGTTCTCTCGGATGATGAATTTCATCTTGAACCCCTATACCAATGAATTCGTTCTGGTGTATCTCGATGATATCTTGGTCTTCTCCAAGAATAAACAGGATCATGCCAAACATTTGCGATTGGTGCTCGACAAGCTCAGAGAGTATCAATTCTATGCGAAGTTCTCCAAATGTGAGTTTTGGCTCGATGAAGTTCTTTTCCTTGGTCACATCATCTCTGCCAAAGGCATCGCTGTTAACCCCGAGAAGGTGTCCGCAGTTCTCGATTGGGAACCTCCTCAAAATGTCAAGCAGCTCCGCAGTTTTCTGGGTCTTGCAAGCTATTGCCGAAGATTCGTTGAGAATTTCTCCAAGATTGCAAAGCCTCTTTCCAACCTCCTACAGAAGCATGTGAAATATGTCTGGTCTCCTGAGTGTGACGTTGCTTTCAACACTCTCAAACAGAAACTAGTCACAGCTCCTGTCTTGACTCCTCCTGATGAATCCAAGCCGTATGAAGTTTTCTGTGATGCTTCTCTCCAAGGTCTCGGTGCTGTCTTAATGCAAGAGAAGAAAGTTGTG
>NC_057814.1:546524499-546527338 GCF_018294505.1 Triticum aestivum
CTCCTCCTCTCCTCCCCCGCCTAGCGCCGCCCGCCGCCGGTCCCTGCCTCGCCGCCGTCGGGCTCGAGCTCGAGCTCGGGAGCCGGCCCGATCCGATCTGGTAGAAACCCCCTCCCGTTGACTTCTCTCGAATCCCCCTCTAATTCTTCCAAGTCCCTAAATTTTCTCAGCATATGCTCCTGTTCCCGATGTGATAACTTTGTGCATGTAGCTCCGATTCGTGCGTATAATATGTCAATTTGTTCGCCTCGTGATGCTCTTCATTTTGTTCAATTGCACCATTTTCATTAGAGGTCATCTTGATGCCCAAATCCTCGTTGGAAGAGGGCTAGTTGCTGTTAATCTCTGGTTCTTATCAGAATTTGGAGATTTGTCATTTTTGTATCATTTATTCTGTGCATCGTTTGAGCATGAGCTCTACATGTGTTTTGAAGTATGTCATGCCATCTTTCCAGTGGTATAGTCCATGTATTTTTGTGATCTCTGTGGTGACTAGCACAAGCATGCAAAGTAGGCCCCGTAATATTTCTGATTTCAGGGACTTGGTGATTTCTCCAAGTCTTTGTCTGCTGTAATTTTGTTGCCATGTAAACTTGATGCTACAGAGAGATCCATGCATATTTTGGATATGTTTAGTAAGGATGTTTTGTACCTATAGTTGTAATTGATCCATTCCTGCAATTGTTTGCAATTTTAGAGTACCATAGCATGACTCAATCTTGCTCTACTTTTGCTATAAAATATTTCTGGCAGATTCTTAACATGACATGCATTTTTTGCCAAGCTTATTGTAGTTGATCCATACATGCTATGTTATTTTTATTGACATGGATAGCTTCATAAACATGCCATCTTGCTGTAGGTATGCTTGGTTTGTCATGCATTGCTCTGTAGTGAGTGCATCAAGCTCACAAAGAGGCCTACATATTAATATTTCTGCCATGCTCTGTTTTCTGCCAAGTCTGAAACCTGATAACGAAACTTGCTAAGTTTACATGCTTGCCATCATATCTTCTGGTCCTATTTGGCTTATGGTCAGTAAGAGACTTTTGTCATGTGCATTTAGTAGAACACTACCATGCCTTGTTTTGCTATGGTAAGTTCCTGTAGCATGTTGATTTCGTGCTCTGAACATTACTACCTGATGCTGATTTCCGCCATGTCCAGTTTTTCACCAAGTCTGTGAACCTGTAATCTTTTGCACTTTTTGCATGCTTGTTTGAGCTTGATATGCTGTGAACTAGCTGTAGCTCAGTGTTCATCTTTTGTCAAGCATCTCCTGTAGATTACTGCCATGTGCTTTGTTGATATGTTGGGGTGCTGTAGCTTTGTTACTTGTTGCATTTTAAGTGCTATCTTGCTGTTTATCGCAGATTAGTGTCATTCTTGTTTTGCTTGCCATTTGCAAACCGTGCATCCGATTCCGGTGATCCTTATATCGATTTCGACCAAAATCATCTCATCTTTTCAGTGGCATACTTGGTTTGCCAAGTTACTGCCATGTTCATCTTTTTCCTTCCGGAGCACGCATTTGCATCGCATATCATATCTTGCATATCATACATGTTGTGCATCATGTTGCTTGTGCATTTCTCGTTGATTGATTGTGGTTCCGTTTGTTTGTGTTCTTGTCTTGGGTAGAGCCGGGAGACGAGTTCGCGAACGAGGAACCTGTCGAGTACGCTTACGAGGATCAAGCTTTCGACAACTCTGAGAATCTTGCAGGCAAGATGACCACCCCTCGAAATCACTTCTATCTTTGCTATGCTAGTTGTTCGCTCTATTGCCATGCTCGCTACCTATCACTTGCTATATCATGTCTCCCATTTTAGCCATGTCAGCCCTAACCATCCTTTCCTAGCAAACCGTTGTTTGGCTAAGTTACCGCTTTTGCTCAGCCCTTCTTATAGCGTTGCTAGTTGCAGGTGAAGTTGAAGTTTGTTCCATGTCGGAACATGGTTATGTTGGGATATCACAATATCTCTTATTTAATTAATGCATCTATATATTTTGGTAAAGGGTGGAAGGCTCGGCCTTATGCCTGGTGTTTTGTTCCACTCTTGCCGCCCTAGTTACTGTTATACCGGGATTATGTTCCTTGAGTTTGCGGTCCTTACACGGTCGGGTCATTTATGGGACCCCCTTGACAGTTCGCCTTGAATAAAACTCCTCCAGCATGGCCCAACCTTGGTTTTACCAGTTGCTACCTAAGCCTTTTCCCCCGGGTTGTCGCGAGCCCGAGGGTCATCTTATTTTAACCCCCCCGGGCCAGTGCTCCTTCGAGTGTTGGTCCGAACCGAGCAGCCTGCGGGGCCACCTCGGGGAAACTCGAGGTCTGGTTTTACTCATAGCTTGACTTATCCGGTGTGCCCTGAGAACGAGATATGTGCAGCTCCTATCGGGATTTGTCGGCACATTCGGGCGGCTTTGCTGGTCTTGTTTTACCATTGTCGAGATGTCTTGTAAACCGGGATTCCGAGACTGATCGGGTCTTTCCGGGAGAAGGTTTATCCTTCGTTGACCGTGAGAGCTTATGATGGGCTAAGTTGGGACACCCCTGCAGGGTATATCTTTCGAAAGCCGTGCCCGCGGTTATGAGGCAGATGGGAATTTGTTAATGTCCGGTTGTAGATGACTTGTCACTTGACCCAATTAAAATACACCAAGTGCGTGTGTAACCGTGATGGTCTCTTCTTGGCGGAGTCCGGGAAGTGAACACGGTCTGTGTTATGTATGACGTAAGTAGGTGTTCAGGACCTCTTCTTGGTCATTGCTATATGACGTCCGCTCCTTTGCTTCTCTTCTCGCTCTCATTTGCGCAAGTTAGCCACCATATATG
>NC_057814.1:546527348-546528357 GCF_018294505.1 Triticum aestivum
CTTGACTATCAACTTGAGCTTCCTTCCAACTTCGCGAACGTGCACGATGTGTTCCACGTGTCACAGCTCCGCAAGTGCTTTAAGACGCCCGAGCGCACTATCAACTTCGAAGAGATTGACCTCCAAGAAGATTTGTCTTATCATGAGCACCCAGTTGCTATTCTTGAAGAAACTGAGCGCAAGACTCGCAACAAGTCTATCAAATTCCTGAAAGTGAAGTGGTCGCACCATTCCGACCGGGAAGCCACCTGGGAACGCGAGGACCATCTCCGTTCCGAATATCCGGAGTTCTTTCAGTCCTAGATCTCGGGACGAGATCCTCTCGTAGTGGTGGAGTGTTGTAACACCCCGCATGTAACTTGCCATATTTGTAACTCCGACTCTTGCCATTTCTGGCTATGTGATATGTTTTTCCCTCCGTTGTCGGATTTTTGCCTTTCGTTTTGTATTTTGTCATGTCATGCATTTTCATATCATGTCATCATGTGCATTGCATTCGCATACGTGTTCGTCTCATGCATCCGAGCATTTTCCCCGTTGTCCGTTTTTCAATCCGGCGCTTCTATCTCCTCCGGTGCACCCTTCTTGTTTTCTTTCATGTGCGTGTGTCAAACTTTCTCGGAATGGACCGAGGCTTGTCAAGTGGTCTTAATATACCACCCGGAGGCTACCGGTCAAGTTTCGTTCCATTCGGAGGTCGTTTGGTACTCCAACGGTTAACCGAGCCTCCGCAATGTCCATTTGAGTATCCAGCAAAAAACCCCTCCAAAACCAGCCCAAAGCCCACCAAACTCTCTTCCATGCTCTAGGTCGTTCGATCATGATCGTGTGGGCGAAAACCGCACCTCATTTGGAGTCTCCTAGCTCCCTCTACCTATAAATGAGTGGGCATCCCGAAAAACGAAATCTCAGACGAACCCTAACCCTCTCCCTCCGCGCCGCGCCGGACGCGTCCGCCCGCGCCGGACACGTCCGCCGCCGCGCCCCGGCGAATCTGCTGCTGCCACGT
>NC_057814.1:546532788-546537696 GCF_018294505.1 Triticum aestivum
TCACAATTTTATCGTTGCAGTTCTGGAATACCTGAGTTTCGCCGACATCGAAATCTCTTTTATGCAGTTGTTGGTGAGATCACCTCGACGCCACCCAGTACTGGGGCGGGAGTTCGGGAGTATTGCCATAACTTGTATAACGGATGTTTTTCGAAGGTTGAGGTAAACGATTTCCGAAGGTTTCTTGGTTATGTGTTGACGGATGGATACAGCTGGATCTAGGGATTGTTAGTTTGGGTGATATATTTTGTGTCCCCTGTATCCCCTACACCAGATTGCATAACCAGAAAGTTTCGGGAGTTTATAAGTGGGAATTCTAGTAGCCTTAGGATATCTTTCCGACGGACGCATGATATGAGATTGGGGTTCGACGTCTAGTGGTCCGCCTTTCCACGGTTGATTTTACAGTGGTCTCATTGTGTCTTAAAGAGTCCATGGCTTTGCCGACTCGGGGACGCTTCGTATGTCATGTGCACAACCTTGTACATGATGGTGCTGTACGATTGAGCCCGTGTGGGTCCCACCACAAAAACTTCGGACGAAATATCTATCATATGTTTGTTCCGGCTTATTCTGCAAGCCAATACTTTGTTTTATTTTGTATTGTGGTATTCGAGTTCTTTCGAATTCATATGTTCATTCCATATCTTTTTCAAGTGGCTTCTCAACTTATGGAAGTGTGATGATTTACTACGGAATTCATTCGTTCGAATGTTTATTGTGAAGACTATATGTTGCAATTTCTATCCGTTGATTCTACTTATCTATTTGTCTATCAAGATGCTAACGGATGTCACCCTCTTCAGGATGGCTCCGCCAACGCGTCAGAATCCGGATCGCAATGAAGGGAATCAAGCGAACCCTCCGCCACCACCTCCACCTCCGGAGGCATGGCAAGCAATCATGGCAGCCACCAACGCCAATGCTCAGATGATTCTGCAACTCTTGCAGGAACATACTCAAGGGCAAGGCAATCAAGGCAATCAAGGTCAAGGCAACAATCAGTTTCACTTTGCCACTCTCAACCAGTTTCTCGCAAATCAGCCCAAGTCTTTCAGCTACTGTGCCGAGGCCACGGATGCCGATGATTGGCTCGTGGACATCAACAAGCATTTTGAATGTAGCAATGTCAGGCCTGAGGACTTTGTCAAGTTCGCTTCTTTCCAGCTCAAGGACCAAGCTGCTGATTGGTTTCAACAATACAAAGATTCCAGAGGAGGTCGTGTGATCACTTGGACTGACTTCTGTCGGGACTTCAAAGCGCACCACATTCCACAAAGTGTTGTTGAGAGCAAGCGTGAGGAGTTCCGCAATCTCAAGCAAGGAAACATGTCTGTGTATCATACAACATTCAGTTTCAGAAACTTGCTCGCTTCGCTAAACAAGACGTTCCTGATGAGAAGAGTATGATCTATCACTTCAGAGGTGGCCTTAAAGAAGATCTGCAGTTAGCTCTCGTTCTTGTTGAGCCTACTCAGTTTGATCAATTCTACAATATGGCACTGAAGCAAGAGGCTGCTCAGCTCAAGTGTGAGGCTTCTAAGAAGAGAGTCAGAGACGCAGTTCAGTCTTCTTCTTCCTCACTTGTGACAGCTAAGCAACAGAAGTTCTGGTTGCCTCCTCCTCCTCCGTTTCGTCAGCCTTACCAGCAGAAGAACAAAGGTGGCCATGGTTCTTCAAACTCTTCCAACTCTGGCTATCAGAACAAGTCTCAGAATCAAGCTCCAAAGTCCAATGCTCCTTATCACCGTCCACTCTCAGAGGTGACTTGCAACAAATGTCAGCAGAAAGGTCACTATGCTAACAAGTGCTTCAACCAGAGGCGTCTTCCTCCTCCTCCTCCTGTCAGATCTTCCAGCAATGCAGTGGTCAAGCATAATCCAAAGTCTGCAAAGGTGAACATGATGAATGCAGCTCAAGCGGAGGAATCTACTGATGTGATAATGGGTAATCTTCCTGTTAACGATATTCCTGCAAAAGTTCTTTTTGATACTGGTGCATCGATTTGTTTCATGTCAAGACCGTTCTTTGCCAAGCATGAATTCACTTGTTCTCATCTGAGTAAACCCATGGATGTCGTTTCTCCGGGTAAACGTTTGAGTTCTAGCATGATGGTTCCGGATGTTTCCATCAAGATGGGTGACTATAAATTTCAGTCTTCTCCAATTGTTCTTGGTGACTCGGATATTGATCTTATTCTCGGGATGGACTGGCTTTCTAAGCACAAGGCTCAACTTGATTGTGCTGCCAGGGAAATTCAATTGACACACTCTTCTGAGGATGTGATTATTTTTGCTGCTCGTGATGAAACCATTCGGTTTTTCTCTCTCAATGAGAAGGGCGAACTGAATGCCATCTCTCAAATTCCAGTCGTTTGCGAGTATCAAGATGTCTTTCCAGAAGAGCTTCCGGGTATGCCTCCTCATCGGCCAGTTGAGCTCATTATCGAACTAGAGCCTGGCACTGAACCCGTTTGCAAGCGTCCATACAAGCTTGGACCAAACGAGCTGAAGGAATTGAAGAAGCAGCTCGATGAACAAGAACGTCTGGGTTTGATCAGACCGAGTTCTTCTCCATGGGGTTGTGGTGTTCTTTTTGTCAAGAAGAAGGATGGCACGGACCGACTTTGTGTCGACTACCGTCCATTGAACAAGAAGACAATCAAGAACAAGTATCCACTTCCCAACATCAATGAGCTATTTGAGCAACTCAAAGGTGCTAAAGTATTCTCGAAGCTTGACCTTCGTATGGGTTATCATCAGATTCGCATTCGTGAAGAAGATATTCCCAAGACAGCATTCAGAACAAGCTTTGGTTCTTATGAATATACTGTCGTGTCTTTCGGCCTTGTCAATGCTCCTCCAGTGTTCTCTCGGATGATGAATTTCATCTTGAACCCCTATACCAATGAATTCGTTCTGGTGTATCTCGATGATATCTTGGTCTTCTCCAAGAATAAACAGGATCATGCCAAACATTTGCGATTGGTGCTCGACAAGCTCAGAGAGTATCAATTCTATGCGAAGTTCTCCAAATGTGAGTTTTGGCTCGATGAAGTTCTTTTCCTTGGTCACATCATCTCTGCCAAAGGCATCGCTGTTAACCCCGAGAAGGTGTCCGCAGTTCTCGATTGGGAACCTCCTCAAAATGTCAAGCAGCTCCGCAGTTTTCTGGGTCTTGCAAGCTATTGCCGAAGATTCGTTGAGAATTTCTCCAAGATTGCAAAGCCTCTTTCCAACCTCCTACAGAAGCATGTGAAATATGTCTGGTCTCCTGAGTGTGACGTTGCTTTCAACACTCTCAAACAGAAACTAGTCACAGCTCCTGTCTTGACTCCTCCTGATGAATCCAAGCCGTATGAAGTTTTCTGTGATGCTTCTCTCCAAGGTCTCGGTGCTGTCTTAATGCAAGAGAAGAAAGTTGTGTCCTATACCTCTCGGCAGTTGAAACCCAACGAGAAGAACTACCCCACTCACGATCTTGAGTTGGCGGCAGTTGTCCATGCATTGGTTACGTGGAGACATCTCTTGTTGGGAAGACAAGTGGACATTTTCACTGATCACAAGAGCCTCAAGTATATCTTCACTCAGCCCAACCTCAATCTCAGGCAGACTCGATGGGTCGAAATGATTCAAGAGTACAATCCGAGTATTGAATATACTCCAGGCAAGGCTAATGTCATTGTAGATGCTTTAAGCAGGAAAGCTTATTGCAACAGCTTAATCCTCAAGCCTTTCCAGCCGGATCTTTGTGAAGCTTTCCGCAAGCTGAATCTCCAAGTTGTTCCTCAAGGCGTTCTTGCCAACCTCATAGTCTCTCCTACTTTGGAAGACCAAATTCGTGAGGCACAACTCCTTGATGCCATGGTGAAGAAGGTGAAACGTGGTATCGACAAGGGTCTTTCCAAATACAAGTGCTATCGCATTGATGACAGAGACACTTTGTTCTTCGAGGACCGGATTGTGGTTCCGAAAGGTGATCTAAGGAAAGTCATTATGAACGAAGCGCATAATTCTCTCATTTCCATTCATCCTGGAAGTACGAAGATGTATCATGACCTCAAGTAGTCGTATTGGTGGACTCGAATGAAGCGAGAAATTGCTCAATTCGTGAATGAATGTGATGTCTGCCGAAGAGTGAAAGCAGAACACCAACGACCAGCTGGTCTCCTCCAACCTCTTGCTATTCCGGAATGGAAGTTTGATCATATCGAAATGGACTTCGTGACTGGATTTCCAAAGTCCAAGCGCGGAAATGACGCTATCTTCGTTGTCATTGACAAGCTTTCTAAAGTGGCTCATTTCCTTCCAATCAAAGAATCCATCACAGCAGCTCAGCTGGCAGAGCTCTACACCTCCAGAATTTTCTCCTTGCACGGCATTCCACAATTGATTTCTTCAGATCGTGGAAGCATCTTCACCTCTAAGTTCTGGGATTCCTTCCAGAAGGCCATGGGCACAAACATTCGCTTCAGCACAGCTTTCCACCCTCAAACTAGTGGCCAAGTCGAGCGAGTTAATCAAATTCTTGAAGATATGCTCAGGGCTTGTGTCATTTCCTTTGGCATGAAATGGGAAGATTGTCTTCCATATGCTGAATTCTCCTACAACAACAGCTTCCAAGCGAGTTCGGGCAAGGCCCCATTCGAGATTCTCTATGGCAGAAAGTGCCGTACTCCTCTCAATTGGTCAGAGACTGGTGAACGCCAACTTCTTGGCAATGACTTAATCACTGAAGCTGAAGAAATGTGTAAAGTCATCCGTGATAATCTCAAAGCCGCGCAATCGCGTCAGAAGAGTTACTATGATAGTAAGCATCGTGATTTGGCTTTCGAGATCGGAGACCATGTCTACCTCCGCGTCTCTCCAATGAAAGGCACTCGTCGCTTCGGTATCAAAGGGAAGCTTG
>NC_057814.1:546539178-546558005 GCF_018294505.1 Triticum aestivum
CACCGCCCCCGCCGGCGACCGCCTCCTCCGCCGCGCCTCCTCCTCTCCTCCCCCGCCTAGCGCCGCCCGCCGCCGGTCCCTGCCTCGCCGCCGTCGGGCTCGAGCTCGAGCTCGGGAGCCGGCCCGATCCGATCTGGTAGAAACCCCCTCCCGTTGACTTCTCTCGAATCCCCCTCTAATTCTTCCAAGTCCCTAAATTTTCTCAGCATATGCTCCTGTTCCCGATGCGATAACTTTGTGCATGTAGCTCCGATTCGTGCGTATAATATGTCAATTTGTTCTCCTCGTGATGCTCTTCATTTTGTTCAATTGCACCATTTTCATTAGAGGTCATCTTGATGCCCAAATCCTCGTTGGAAGAGGGCTAGTTGCTGTTAATCTCTGGTTCTTATCAGAATTTGGAGATTTGTCATTTTTGTATCATTTATTCTGTGCATCTTTTGAGCATGAGCTCTACATGTGTTTTGAAGTATGTCATGCCATCTTTCCAGTGGTATAGTCCATGTATTTTTGTGATCTCTGTGGTGACTAGCACAAGCATGCAAAGTAGGCCCCGTAATATTTCTGATTTCAGGGACTTGGTGATTTCTCCAAGTCTGTCTGCTGTAATTTTGTTGCCATGTAAACTTGATGCTACAGAGAGATCCATGCATATTTTGGATATGTTTAGTAAGGATGTTTTGTACCTATAGTTGTAATTGATCCATTCCTGAAATTGTTTGCAATTTTAGAGTAACATAGAATGACTCAATCTTGCTCTACTTTTGCTATAAAATATTTCTGGCAGATTCTTAACATGACATGCATTTTTTGCCAAGCTTATTGTAGTTGATCCATACATGCTATGTTATTTTTATTGACATGGATAGCTTCATAAACATGCCATCTTGCTGTAGGTATGCTTGGTTTGTCATGCATTGCTCTGTAGTGAGTGCATCAAGCTCACAAAGAGGCCTACATATTAATATTTCTGCCATGCTCTGTTTTCTGCTAAGTCTGAAACCTGATAACGAAACTTGCTAAGTTTACATGCTTGCCATCATATCTTCTGGTCCTATTTGGCTTATGGTCAGTAAGAGACTTTTGTCATGTGCATTTAGTGGAACACTACCATGCCTTGTTTTGCTATGGTAAGTTCCTGTAGCATGTTGATTTCGTGCTCTGAACATTGCTACCTGATGCTGATTTCCGCCATGTCCAGTTTTTCACCAAGTCTGTGAACCTGTAATCTTTTGCACTTTTTCCATGCTTGTTTGAGCTTGATATGCTGTGAACTAGCTGTAGCTCAGTGTTCATCTTTTGTCAAGCATCTCCTGTAGATTACTGCCATGTGCTTTGTTGATATGTTGGGGTGCTGTAGCTTTGTTACTTGTTGCATTTTAAGTGCTATCTTGCTGTTTATCGCAGATTAGTGTCATTCTTGTTTTGCTTGCCATTTGCAAACCGTGCATCCGATTCCGGTGATCCTTATATCGATTTCGACCGAAATCATCTCATCTTTTCAGTGGCATGCTTGGTTTGCCAAGTTACTGCCATGTTCATCTTTTTCCTTTCGGAGCACGCATTTGCATCGCATATCATATCTTGCATATCATACATGTTGTGCATCATGTTGCTTGTGCATTTCTCGTTGATTGATTGTGGTTCCGTTTGTTTGTGTTCTTGTCTTGGGTAGATCCGGGAGACGAGTTCGCAAACGAGGAACCTGTCGAGTACGCTTACGAGGATCAAGCTTTCGACAACTCTGAGAATCTTGCAGGCAAGATGACCACCCCTCGAAATCACTTCTATCTTTGCTATGCTAGTTGTTCGCTCTATTGCCATGCTCGCTACCTATCACTTGCTATATCATGTCTCCCATTTTAGCCATGTCAGCCCTAACCATCCTTTCCTAGCAAACCGTTGTTTGGCTAAGTTACCGCTTTTGCTCAGCCCTTCTTATAGCGTTGCTAGTTGCAGGTGAAGTTGAAGTTTGTTCCATGTCGGAACATGGTTATGTTGGGATATCACAATATCTCTTATTTAATTAATGCATCTATATATTTTGGTAAAGGGTGGAAGGCTCGGCCTTATGCCTGGTGTTTTGTTCCACTCTTGCCGCCCTAGTTACTGTTATACCGGGATTATGTTCCTTGAGTTTGCGGTCCTTACACGGTCGGGTCATTTATGGGACCCCCTTGACAGTTCGCCTTGAATAAAACTCCTCCAGCATGGCCCAACCTTGGTTTTACCAGTTGCTACCTAAGCCTTTTCCCCCGGGTTGTCGCGAGCCCGAGGGTCATCTTATTTTAACCCCCCCGGGCCAGTGCTCCTTCGAGTGTTGGTCCGAACCGAGCAGCCTGCGGGGCCACCTCGGGGAAACTCGAGGTCTGGTTTTACTCATAGCTTGACTTATCCGGTGTGCCCTGAGAACGAGATATGTGCAGCTCCTATCGGGATTTGTCGGCACATTCGGGCGGCTTTGCTGGTCTTGTTTTACCATTGTCGAGATGTCTTGTAAACCGGGATTCCGAGACTGATCGGGTCTTTCCGGGAGAAGGTTTATCCTTCGTTGACCGTGAGAGCTTATGATGGGCTAAGTTGGGACACCCCTGCAGGGTATATCTTTCGAAAGCCGTGCCCGCGGTTATGAGGCAGATGGGAATTTGTTAATGTCCGGTTGTAGATGACTTGTCACTTGACCCAATTAAAATACACCAAGTGCGTGTGTAACCGTGATGGTCTCTTCTTGGCGGAGTCCGGGAAGTGAACACGGTCTGTGTTATGTATGACGTAAGTAGGTGTTCAGGACCTCTTCTTGGTCATTGCTATATGACGTCCGCTCCTTTGCTTCTCTTCTCGCTCTCATTTGCGCAAGTTAGCCACCATATATGATTTTGCCGCTGCAGCTCCACCTCTTTGCACCATTCCCCCTATAAGCTTAAATAGTCTTGATCTCGCGGGTGTGAGATTGCTGAGTCCCCGTGACTCACAGATTCTACCAAAACAGTTGTAGGTGCCGACGATGCCAGTGCAGACGATGGCGTCGATCTCAAGTGGGAGTTCGACGAGGAACGTGGTCGTTTCTATGTGTCTTTTCCTGATGATCAGTAGTGGAGCCCAGTTGGGACGATCGGGGATCTAGCATTTGGGGTTGTCTTATTTTCATCTGGATTTTGACCGTAGTCGGTCTATATGATTGCATTTTGGATGATGGATGATATTAATTTATGTATTGTGTGAAGTGGCGATTGTAAGCCAACTCTTTATCCCATTCTTGTTCATTACATGGGATTGTGTGAAGATGACCCTTCTTGCGACAAAACCACTATGCGGTTATCCCTCTAAGTCGTGCCCCGACACGTGGGAGATATAGCCGCATCGTGGGCGTTACAAGTTGGTAATCAGAGCCATCCCCGACTTAGGAGCCCCCTGCTTGATCGAATCGCTGACGTTGTTGTGTCTAGAACAAAAGGTTTTGAGTCTTAAGATTATATATATCGGAGAGTAGGATTCTTTTTATTTCTCAGTCTCTTCGTCGCTCTGGTGAGGTCTCCTGACGTAGAGTTTTGACTACTCTCTCCTCAAATTCCACTAAAAAAAATTTAGGATCACGCGGGTATCTTGGAATCGTTCCGATCGATTTGTGACGAGAACATTGTTCTTGGTGCCTCCTGTCATTTAGGGGTTGTGGCAGTGTCCCGGGGAGTTGAGCTCCGAGGTGTTGTCGTCACAATTTTATCGTTGCAGTTCTGGAATACCTGAGTTTCGCCGACATCGAAATCTCTTTTATGCAGTTGTTGGTGAGATCACCTCGACGCCACCCAGTACTGGGGCGGGAGTTCGGGAGTATTGCCATAACTTGTATAACGGATGTTTTTCGAAGGTTGAGGTAAACGATTTCCGAAGGTTTCTTGGTTATGTGTTGACGGATGGATACAGCTGGATCTAGGGATTGTTAGTTTGGGTGATATATTTTGTGTCCCCTGTATCCCCTACACCAGATTGCATAACCAGAAAGTTTCGGGAGTTTATAAGTGGGAATTCTAGTAGCCTTAGGATATCTTTCCGACGGACGCATGATATGAGATTGGGGTTCGACGTCTAGTGGTCCGCCTTTCCACGGTTGATTTTACAATGGTCTCATTGTGTCTTAAAGAGTCCATGGCTTTGCCGACTCGGGGACGCTTCGTATGTCATGTGCACAACCTTGTACATGATGGTGCTGTACGATTGAGCCCGTGTGGGTCCCACCACAAAAACTTCGGACGAAATATCTATCATATGTTTGTTCCGGCTTATTCTGCAAGCCAATACTTTGTTTTATTTTGTATTGTGGTATTCGAGTTCTTTCGAATTCATATGTTCATTCCATATCTTTTTCAAGTGGCTTCTCAACTTATGGAAGTGTGATGATTTACTACGGAATTCATTCGTTCGAATGTTTATTGTGAAGACTATATGTTGCAATTTCTATCCGTTGA
The DNA here is from genome assembly GCF_018294505.1 of Triticum aestivum. NCBI lineage: Eukaryota > Viridiplantae > Streptophyta > Magnoliopsida > Poales > Poaceae > Triticum > Triticum aestivum. The sequence continues at coordinate 546,543,642 of NC_057814.1, forward strand.
TTCTACTTATCTATTTGTCTATCAAGATGCTAACGGATGTCACCCTCTTCAGGATGGCTCCGCCAACGCGTCAGAATCCGGATCGCAATTGCTTCAATGACTGAGATTATAGTTTGCTAGTTTTCAATGAAGTTTCTGATTCATACTTTACATTGTGAATAGATTATTACTTGAGCATAAGAAATCGTATGACAAAATATATATATATATATATATATATATATATATATGTTGCTTTTATAAGAATGATCATGATGCCCTCATGTCCGTATTTTATTTTATCAACACCTCTATCTCTAAACATGTGGACATGTTTTTCGTTATCGGCTTCCGGTTGAGGACAAGCGAGGTCTAAGCTTGGGGGAGTTGATACGTCCATTTTGCATCATGCTTTTATATCGATATTTATTGCATTATGGGCTGTTATTACACCTTATGTCACAATACTTATGCCTTTTCTCTCTTATTTTACAAGGTATACATGAGGAGGGAGAATGCCGGCAGCTGGAATTCTGGGCTGGAGAAGGAGCAAATATTTGAGACCTATTCTGCACAACTCCAAAAGTCCTGAAACTCCATGGAAGTTATTTTTGGAATTAATAAAAAATACTGAGCGCAGAAAGTACCAGAGGGGGGCGGCCCACCATCCACGAGGGTGGGGGCGCGCCCCCTGCCTCATGGGCCCCCTGGCAGGCCTCCGGTGCCCATCTTCTGCTATATGAAGTCTTTCACCCTGGAAAAAATCATAAGCAAGCTTTCGGGATGAAATACCGCCGCCACGAGGCGGAACCTTGGCAGAACCAATCTAGGGCTCCGGCGGAGCTGTTCTGCTGGGGAAACATCCCTCCAGGAGGGGGAAATCATCGCCATCATCATCACCGATGATCCTCTCATCGAGAGGGGGTCAATCTTCATCAACATCTTCACCAGCACCATCTCCTCTCAAACCCTAGTTCATCTCTTGTATCCAATCTTTGTCCCAAAACCTCAGATTGGTACCTGTGGGTTGCTAGTAGTGTTGATTACTCCTTGTAGTTGATGCTAGTTGGTTTATTTGGTGGAAGATCATATGTTCGGATCCTTTATGCATATTAATACCCCTCTAATTATGAACATGAATATGATTTGTGAGTAGTTACGTTTGTTCCTGAGGACATGGGAGAAGTCTTGCTATAAGTATTCATGTGAATTTGGTATTCGTTCGATATTTTGATGAGATGTATGTTGGCTTTCCTCTAGTGGTGTTATGTGAACGTCGACTACATGACACTTCACCATTGTTTCGGCCTAGAGGAATGCATTGGGAAGTAATAAGTAGATGATGGGTTGCTAGAGTGATAGAAGCTTAAACCCTAGTTTATGCGTGGCTTCGTAAGGGGCTGATTTGGATCCATATGTTTCATGCTATGGTTAGGTTTACCTTAATACTTCTTTTGTAGTTGCGGATGCTTGCAATAGGGGTTAATCATAAGTGGGATGCTTGTCCAAGGAAGGGCAGCACCGGTCCACCCACATACCAAATTATCAAAGTAACGAACGCGAATCATATGAGCGTGATGAAAACTAGCTTGACGATAATTCCCATGTGTCCTCGGGAGCGTTTTCCTTTATATAAGAAATTGTACAGGCTTGTCCTTTGCTACAAAAAGGATTGGGCCATCTTGCTGCACCTTATTTACATTCATTACTTGTTACCCGTTACAAATTACCTTATCACAAAACTATCTGTTACCGATAATTTCAGTGCTTGCAGAGAATACCTTACTGACAACCGCTTGTCATTTCCTTCTGCTCCTCATTGGGTTCGACACTCTTACTTATCGAAAGGACTACGATAGATCCCCTAAACTTGTGGGTCATCAGAATCCAACGTATCTATAATTTATGAAGTATTCATGTTGTTATTTTATCATTCTTGGATGTTTTACAATCATTTTATAGAAACTTTATATCATTTTTTGGGACTACCCTATTGATCCAGTGCCCAATGCCAGTTGCTGTTTTTTGCTTGTTTTTTACATCGCAGGAAATCAATACCAAACGGAGTCCAAATGCAACGAAACTCCATGATGATTTTTTATGGGCCAGGAGACATCCTTTGGGCCAGAGCAGCACCTGGGGGGTGCCCCGAGGGGGGCACAACCCACCAGGGCGCGCCAGGCCCCCCTAGCGCGCCCAGGTGGGTTGTGACCACCTCGGTGGCCTCCTGCACCCCTTCTTTGCACTATAAATTCCCAAATATTCTGAAACCCTTCGGGGTTAACCTAGATCAGAAGTTTCGCCGCCGCAAGGTCTCTGTATCCGCGAAATCCAATCTAGACCCCGTTCTGGCACCCTGCCGGAGGGGGAAATCATCTTCGGTGGCCATCTTCATCATCCCGGCGGCCACCACGATGAGGCGGGAGTAGTCCACCCTCGGGGCTGAGGGTTTGTACCAGTAGCTATATGTTTAATCTCTCTCTCTCGTGATCTGTATCATGGGCTTTGTTAATATAGATGGATCATATGATGTTTCTCCCCTCTATACTCTTGTTGTGATGAATTGAGTCTTTACCCTTTGAAGTTTTGTCTTGTCGGATTGAATATTCAGAGATGAGAACACATGATGTATGTCTTGCGGTATGAATACTTGAGGTGACAATTGGGGTATCATATTGATTCACTTGATGTATGTGATGGCACTCAACTTGCGGATTCCCGAGGTGACGTTGGGGTAATCTATGCATAGGGTTTGATGCACGTTTTTATTATCTTTTCTCCGATAGAAACTTTGGGGTCTCTTGTAGTTCTTTGTGTGGATTGAGTATTATGAATATGAATTTGCTTTGGTGTTATTTTAGTACGAACTCTTGATTAGATCGATCGGAAAGAATAGCTTGCGTTATTTTAGTACGAACTCTAGGATAGATTGATCGGAGAGAATAGCTTTGAGGTGGTTTCATACCCTACAAAGAATTTCTATCTTTTGTTCTCCGCTAATAGGAACTCGGGAGTGATTCTTTATTGCACTTTGAGCGATAATCATATGATCCAACTATGTTAGCATTGTTGAGAGGTTGCACTAGTGAAAGTACGGAACCTAGGCCTCAATTTCAAGCATTGCAATACTGTTTTTGTGTCTGTTTACTATTTGCTACCTTACTGTTTTTATTTATTCAGATTATAAAAATATATTTCTACTATCCATATTACACTTTTATCACCATCTCTTCGCCGAACTAGTGCACCTATACAATTTTCCATTGTATTGGGTGTGTTGAGGACACAAGAGATTTCTTGTATTTGGTTGCAGGGTCATTTGAGAGAGACTATCTTCATCCTACGCCTCCCACGGATTGATAAACCTTAGGTCATCCACTTGAGGGAAAATTGCTACTGTCCTACAAAACTGTGCGCTTGGAGCCCAACACGTGTCTACAAGAATATAGTTGCATAGTAGACATCAAGCTCTTTTCTGGCGCAGTTGCCGGGGAGTTGAGTGCTTGAAGGTATATCTTTAGATCTTGCAATTGAATCTTTTAGTTTCTTGTTTTATCACTAGTTTGGTTTTATAAAAGAAAACTACATAAAAATGGAATTTAGGTTGCATCATATTATTGAGCATCTTTATAATATCTTTTTTCAAAATGATGGTTCGGAAAATTGTGCTCAATTGTTAGAAGAAGAAGTCAATAAAATGTTTCGCACAAAATATTTGAATGATGAGCATGATTGAAATGTTGTTAGTATGAATTCTTTGAATATCCATGATGCTAATGATGATTGCACAAGTCATGACAAAAATGTTTCTTATAAGCATGTCAGTTTTTGCGGAGTGAATTGGGAGTGCCTTTGCACACCAAAAAGGGAGGATAGATTTTGTAAGAAGCATAAATATTTAGAAACGAAAAAGTTGCAAGAGAGGCTAGATGATTGTGCTGAAAGATGTAATTTTTTTCGCCATCCTTGTGAACTTTGCAATGAACTTGGTCATTTAAATCTCCAATGCAGATTATTTCATGATCAAATCGTGTCCAAAAATTGTGATAACTTGATTACCCTTGAGCATCATAAAGAGCTTAGTCTTCTTTTGGGGTATGAAGAAATGAAATGTATAACTAAGGGTATTCCAAAATTTAATCTCAAGTATTTCTTGATTTTGATTTAGAAGAAAGTTATATGTTTTGTGCGGTAAATTGCATTGAGAGTCCTTATATTGCCAACTTCCTAAAGGCAAGAAAACAAATGGAATATGAAGAGAGTGCTAATGAAAGGGGAAATGTTTCTCAATGCCCTCCTAGTGTTTATTATGATGAATCAGGTAACGAGGAGGAGCTTCCTATCCAATCAATCTCTTCAACAAGAAGCTTGAAAAAATTAATTAAACCCACACATGATGTGGTGCAGAAGAAGAAAAGAAGAAAGAATAAAGGTAAAAAGGTATCTCTCCCAAATAATGTTGCTCCTATCACCATTGTGCCTCATGAAAGTGAATCAAATATGTTGATGGAACATGATGCACTTGGTGATGATTTTGTTATGCCTATTGCTTGTTGTGATGATTATGATTTGGAAGATAATGATACTTCTTATAATCTTGGAAGTATTTTTGGCACCAACTTGGGAAATTATGATGAGAGCAATTGTTATACCGTTGGTGCTATTCATACTATTAATGATGAGAGTGATTATGCTTATGATATGCCAAGCCACAAGCTTGGGGATGCTATGTTTGATGAGAATGACATGTTTGAGAATTTATTTGCTGCAATTAATGTTTGTCCCAAGCTTGGGGATTCTATTTTTAATGAAGATGATCTTTTTAGTCCCCCTACTTTGAATGATCAAACTTTCTATGATGGTTGCATGCCTCCTATCTATGATGAGAAAAAAGTTGCTACTTATGATGATTATTGTGATGATACTTATGTTATTAAAAGTAGTGATAATTATTTTCATAATTTTGAATATCCTTTTACTGAATATTACTCTTTTAATGTGGGAACAATTTATAGTATTCGAGTTTCCTATGGTACTCCCACTATTATGAATGAGAATAAAATTGCTTATGTGGAGAGTAATAAATTTTCTATGCTTGTGGATCATGAAAATAATGCTTTATGTAATGGTTATATTGATGAATCTATTCATGATGCTACTGAAAATTATTATGAGAGAGGAACTTATGACTCATGATGCTCTCTTTATGTTTCAATTCTTATCTTTTATGCGAGCATCGTTGAAATCATCATGCCTAGCTTAAAAGGCATTAAAGAAAAGGGCTTGTTGGGAGGCAACCCAACACTTTTACCTACTATTTTTGTGTGTTCACATGATTATTCTACTGTATTGATCCTGTTTTATTGCTTTTGTTTCAATAAAGTGCCAAGTAAAGCCTTTGGGATCATGTTGGGTGATAGTTGATTTGCCCCTGCTGAAAAACAGAAACTTTTGCGCTCACGAAAATAAGTCTCATTTTTAACAGAAGAGTGCTTTTGAGTTGATTCTTTTTGCAGAAGTTTAATATAGAAATTGCTCACGTGGTCCTAATTGTTTCATAATTTTTTGAGTAGCAGAAGTATGGTAGTTATCCATATTACTACAGACTGTTCTATTTTTGGCAGATTCTGTTTTCAACGCATAGTTTGCTTGTTTTCTAGTTTCTATGGCTTATATTGCTAAATATAAATTGTGGAAATGATATGCTACAGTAGGAATTGTGTGAGAAAAATTATGAATCTTGTCTTTAACAGTACCAAAAGTGAAATGGTTTGCTCTTTGTCATACTAACCTATCTCACGAAGTTTGGTTAAGTTTTGTGTGATTGAAGTTTTCAAGTTTTGGGTGAGATGTCGATATGAGGAGAATAAGGAGTGACGAGACCCTAAGCTTGGGGATTCCCAGGGCACCCCAAGGTTATATTCAAGGAAGATCCAAGCAACTAAGCTTGGGGATGCCCCGGAAGGCATCCCCTCTTTCGTCTCCAACATCATCGGTAACCTCACTTGGAGCTATGTTTTCCTTCGTCACATGATATGTGTTTTGCTTGGAGCGTCAATTTATTTTGTTAAGAATTTTATTTCTGTTATTTATAATAATTTTTTTCATCTTTTATTTCAATAAAAGTGGCATTGATAGCCTTTGCCATGCTTATCTTGCAAGTATACATGTTGCTGTTTGAAAACAGAAAGTTTATCGATGTTGCAAAAATTCCCGAGGAAAGTAAGAATGTGATAAAATGTTGAAACTTTTTGCATAATAAGCTCTGATAAATTTTCTACAGTGTGGTAGAATTTCATAATGTTTGAAGTTGAATAAGTATTGATACTCTTGCATTCTTTACAGACTGTACTACTTTGGCAGATTGCTGTTATGTTTGCATTGTTTGCATATGTTTGCTTGTTTAATGATTCTATTTGCGGATAGGAGTATTAAATGTGCAGAGGAAATTAGTATGCAATGTTGAATAATAATTTTAGTGATTTGCTACAGTATAGAATGATAAGGTTTTTGCATTGGTTTATACTAACTTATCTCACGAGTTCTTGTTGAATTTTGTGTGGATGAAGCTTTTGAGATTTAGGAAAACCATGATATGAGAGGAATTAAGGAGACACAAGAGCTCAAGCTTGGGGATGCCCAAGGCATCCCAAGATAATATTCAAGAAGTCTCAATCATCTAAGCTTGGGGATGCCCCGGTAGGCATCCCACCTTTTTCCTTCAACAATTATCGGTTAGTATCAGTTGAGCCTAAGTTTTTTTGCTTCTTCACATAATGTGTGCTATCCTTGGAATGTCATTTTACTTTGTTTTGCTTGCTGTTTTAATAAAGTACTTAGATCTGAAAGTTTTCAAATAAAATCAAGTCCTCAAATAGTTGCCATGGAGGCTAAGTAAGCGGCATTCACATCCCGTCAACAAAGCTCTTTTCTGTGGAATTTCTCTTGTGCTTCACTTATATCCTATGCGTAAATTGTTGAATAAATTGAATGTCATGAAGTTGAAATCATATCATGCCTAGTGGTAGCTTCACATTGGGTTTAGAAAGTGAAATCTTTTGAGACTTGACAATCACAATTTTGGTCATACAAGCAATTCACGAATAATTAGTATAAGGAAGAGAACTTTCACATGCAAATACACTATCCTGGAAATCTTTTGTGATTTTGAGCCCCCATCAAATTATATGCCAAAATTGTTGATGTTGGACAAGGAAGACAACGTAATGATTTATGTTTGTTCATATTCACATAGAAGTTATATTGTCATAGATCCTTCAACATGTGGTGCTTGCCCCCCATCTTTGCTAGCCAAAAATTCCGCACTAAGTAGGGATACTACTTGTGCATCCCAAAACCCTTAAACCCAAATCTTATCTTCAAGAGTCCACCATACCTACCTAAGGATTGAGAAAGATCCTTCAAGTAAGTTGTCATCGGTGCAATAAGGCAATGAAAATTGCTTCTAAAAGTGTAAGATCATTTAGTGTAAGAGAAAATTGAGCGTTGTACGAACTTGTGATGGCAAAGCAATAAAAGCGACGGACTGCATAATAAAGGTTCCTATCATAAGGGGCAATATAACGTGACATTCTTTTGCACTAAGGGGTTGAGCATACAAACGAATAAGCGCATGGCAACCTCTACTTCCCTCTACGAATGGCCTATCTTTTACTTTTATGTATTTACTTTTATGCAAAGAGTCAAAGTTTTTCTCTCTTTTTTGTTTTTCTCCTTTGGCAAGCATCATGTGGTGAGGAAAGATCTAGGCACATATGTCTAGTTGAATATGGTAGCATGAGTTATTATTGTTGACATCACCCTTGAGGTGAATACATTGGGAGGCAAAACAATAAGCCCCTATCCTTCTATGTGTCCGGTTGAAACGTTTTGCTCATGTGTATGCGGTGAGTGTTAGCAATCATAGAAGACTATATGATGGTTGAGTATGTGGAGCCCTTACTTAAACTCTGTTGAATAAGTTGAATTGCAATTTCTTGGTGACTAAGAACATATGTTGTTGAGTTTCAAGAGAGTTCATTGTTTGAACCTTAACATGTGAATTGGTTGCCACTATAACATGAGAAGTTATATAAGAAAGAATTGCTGTTATGATGCTAGGAAAAGTGATTGAAATTGTCATTGATCAAACTTGTGCACTTTGCTAGCATTCACACTTCATAAATTATTTCTTTTATCATTTACCTACTCGAGGACGAGTAGGAATTAAGCTTGGGGATGTTGATACGTCTCCAACGTATCTATAATTTATGAAGTATTCATGCTGTTATTTTATCATTCTTAGATGTTTTACAATCATTTTATAGCAACTTTATATCATTTTTTGGGACTAACCTATTGACCCAGTGCCCAGTGCCCAGTGCCAGTTGCTGTTTTTTGCTTGTTTTTTACATCGCAGGAAATCAATACCAAACGGAGTCCAAACGCAACGAAACTCCATGATGATTTTTTATTGGCCAGGAGACAACCTCTGGGCCAAAGCAACACCTGGGGGGTGCCCCGAGGGGGGCACAACCCACCAGGGCGCGCCAGGGCCCCCTGGCGTGCCCAGGTGGGTTGTGCCCACCTCGGTGGCCTCCCCCACCCCTTCTTTGCACTATAAATTCCCAAATGTTCCAAAACCCTTCGGGGTTAACCTAGATCAGAAGTTCCGCCGCCGCAAGGTCTCTGTATCCATGAAAACCAATCTAGACCCCGTTCCGGCACCCTGCCGGAGGGGGAATCATCTCCGGTGGCCATCTTCATCATCCCGGCGGCCACCACGATGAGGAGGGAGTAGTCCACCCTCGGGGCTGAGAGTTTGTACCAGTAGCTATGTGTTTAATCTCTCTCTCTCTCTCTCTCTCGTGATCTGTATCATGGGCTTTGTTAATATAGATGGATCATATGATGTTTCTCCCCTCTATACTCTTGTTGTGATGAATTGAGTCTTTACCCTTTGAAGTTTTGTCTTGTCGGATTGAATATTCAGAGATGAGAACACATGATGTATGTCTTGCGATATGAATACTTGAGGTGACAATTGGGGTATCATATTGATTCACTTGATGTATGTGATGGCACTCAACTTGCGGATTCCCGAGGTGACGTTGGGGTAATCTATGCATAGGGGTTGATGCACGTTTTTATTATCTTTTCTCCGATAGAAACTTTGGGGTCTCTTGTAGTTCTTTGTGTGGGTTGAGTATTATGAATATGAATTTGCTTTGGTGTTATTTTAGTACGAACCCTTGATTAGATCGATCGGAAAGAATAGCTTGCGTTATTTTAGTACGAACTCTAGGATAGATTGATCAGAGAGAATAGCTTTGAGGTGGTTTCATACCCTACAAACAATTTCTATCTTTTGTTCTCCGCTAATAGGAACTCGGGAGTGATTCTTTATTGCACTTTGAGGGATAATCTTATGATCCAACTATGTTAGCATTGTTGAGAGGTTGCACTAGTGAAAGTACGGACCCTATGCCTCATTTTCAAGCATTGCAATACCGTTTTTATGCCCGTTTACTATTTGCTACCTTGCTGTTTTTATTTATTCAGATTATTAAAATATATTTCTACCATCCATATTACACTTTTATCACCATCTCTTCGCTGAACTAGTGCACCTATACAATTTGCCATTGTATTGGGTGTGTTGGGGACACAAGAGATTTCTTGTATTTGGTTGTAGGGTCGTTTGAGAGAGAATATCTTCATCCTATGCCTCCCACGGATTGATAAACCTTAGGTCATCCACTTGAGGGAAAATTGCTACTGTCCTACAAAACTCTGCGCTTGGAGGCCCAACACGTGTCTACAAGAATATAGTTGCGTAGTAGACATCATACCACCATAGGACTTAAGTTTACAACTCGATCCAACAAATACTTCAGAAGAACGAGAGTTGTAACTTAGCAAAAAACGCCCATATATATAGAACCGCTTGAAGACTAACTCAAATTTCTCCCCCTTTGTCATCGAATGACCAAAAGGGACGAAAAATGAGGACTAACGCCCCTGAAGAATATCATCACGAAGTCAATGGAGGAGCGCCAGCGTTGTTGGGGTCGTTCGTTGATGTAGGGCCTGCCGCAGTGTCGTCCAAGTCTTCATGTTCATCAGTCTCGCGCGATGAAGAATAGGATTTGGCCACCAAGTGAGGAACTTTGACCTTCTTGAATTTCTTCGAAGGCGGTTGAGACCAGTCAAAGTCCTGCTTGAAGCCCATCTGCTTGAGATCTTCTTCACCGTAGAGGTGAGACAGTACAACCCAGGTGCGATCAAACACTTCATGGAGGTAGTAATGATTCTTCTTCACAGAGTTCTGCGTGATTGTCATGTTCTGACACTACAAAAAAATACACTTCCGTGATGATACGTGTTTGTCACAGTAGGTTGCATTTTTTGTCATGCATGTACATCCATGACGATTTTATGACAGAATCAAGATAGTCATACTTGTGCTGTCGTAGAAGTGTTCCATGACATTACCAAAATTATCATCACAGAAGTGTCCACTTCCATGACGATAAATCGCGCGTCACAGAAGTGCTTTCGTCAAGGGTGACCGACACGTGGCATCCACCGTAACGGAACGCCGTTAAGCTATCGGGTCGGGTTTTGGATCCGATAACCCGTTAACAGCCCCGACCAATGGGAAATTTCCATGTGTAAAATTCTTATTGGCCGGACGAAACACGTGTCAGCTCGTCAGTGGGTCAGATAGGCGCCTATGATATGTCGACACGTGCCACGGCCCACCACTGGCCCATTTAGCTTACAAAGCCGGCCCGTTTGACTTGGTCAAAAGTTAACGGGCTGGCCCATGAAAAGCCTGTTAACGGTCTCTTCGCAAATAGCCCATTTTATGTCCCGTTAACTCACGGCCCGTTAGGCCCTAAAGGAAATCGGCCCAACAACGTCATGTGGGTCGTCGAATATAACACCAGCCCATTTCACTTTTGGCCCATGTATGGCCCACGACGTCTTTCGGCCCATATGAGGCCTTCGTATCTTTTGGCCCTTTACAGGCCCACGGTGACTCTAGCCCATAATGAACAGTAATTTTCTATATACCCGTTAACGGCCCGTGATTTACATGGGCCGTTTCCAGCCCGTGTTAGCTTTCGGCCTATTAACGGCCCATACGTTCTTGGGCTCCTTTTCGGCCCTCGATTACTTCCGGCCTGTTACTGGCCTGTTCCCCTAATGGGCCAAATTCGGCCCATGGCAAGAGTCGGCCCGTTACTGGCCTGTTCCCCTGATGGGCCAAATTCGGCCCATGGCAAGAGTCGGCCCGTTACTGGCCTGTTACCCTAATGGGCCAAATTCGGCCCATGGCAAGAGTCGACCCGTTTCTGGCCTGTTAACCCGTTGCGCCGTTTCCAGCCCGTCCTATATTCTGGCCCATTAATGACCCATTATGCCTGTGACAGAATTAAGCCTTTGCTGTCCTACGGCCTGTTAACAGCCTGTTACCGTGTTGGGCCGATACCAATTACGCCCGATTACGTCCCATGTAGACCCATTTATCCAACGGCCCGAGGCCCACCGATTACAGGCCCATTTATCGACGGCACGTAGGAGACCCATAGATCCTACGGCCCGTATATGGCCCATGGTAGTTGCGGCCACTAGCAAACCAGGGAAAAAGAAGACTAGGAAATAAATAAGGCCGAAACTAACGCTAGTCTATTAAGGCGATTGCACAGATTACATCCACTCGGCATCAAAGATCGCCACCAGTGCAAATATAGGGAACACCCTACACTATACAAAAATGGCTTGCTGTTTTCTTCAGCCGGTGGCTGCACGTCAAGAATAAATTTTGTATCGCACCAAAACAAATTACAACTATATAACAAAAGGAAGGTTGGCATAAAACTTAACAGTCTAGCAGATAAATGCACCACCAGAAGTTCAGAAGCTCAGTTCATTTGACCTGACTGTTACGTTTTCATGCTGTATTGTCCGATGGAGCACCATAACCCTCGCCTTCATTTCCCCTAGGCTCCTGAACAACATAGCAAATGTCTGATAGTATGGTTTCAAAACCATGCATATCTTGACGACATTGAGCAATGTTTCTCCTTGTTTCACAAAGGGTCTCTGTTAGGGAATGGACTTGTGTCTGGAGCGCAGATACAACATTGCTTTGAGCTTGCATATCTTGATCATGAGGCAGTTTGAACGATATTGCCTTAACAACCAACCCAGTATTACGCAGGAACGTGCTTTTGGCACTGTTAGTGGACAGGTACTGACCCACTGCAGCAAGAGCTGACATTGCGGTTATAGTTGCCTCGCCACCTTCAGAAGGTGGCGGTTCCACCATTTTTTCCATAGCTTGCTGAAAAGTTGAGGTTTTACATTAGTAGTACCAGAACAGAAGTGTAGCGATCAGACCTCAGACGGTCAAGTCTCTGTGCATCAGTGTCATCCCTGGATCAGTAATGCTGACACGCACAGTACTCGAAGGATTTATAACAGAGTAGCAATCACACACTTATTACATCGAATGTCTCAAAAGAGAACTTAATACAATAAATATGGCTTAAGGCCATCTAAAAACGATAACAGCGGAAGACTTGGAAGATAGGCGAGTCCATCAACTCCAACGGCATCACTGAGTATAGAACCACGACCTAAGGCACCTTACTCGTCGTCTGAAAAGTCTGCAACATGAAACGTTGCAGCCCGAAAATGGGTCAGCACATGGAATATGCTGGCAATGTAACACATAGAGAGTAATGAACAAAATAATGCTAAACTACATGCATATTTGGCTGGTGGAAAGCTCTATGGTTACAGTTTTGCGAAAGCCAATTTTTCCCTACTGCAAAGGAATAAATTTTATTTAACTATCATGGTGGTTGTTAAACATTGAGAATGGGTGACACCATCTCAATCCCAATTAAGTTTCAATATTAATCCCAAAAAAATTAATTAAAGTAACATGATGAGATTCACATGATAATCCAAGTACTAGATACTCAAGTTGTCCATAACCGGGGACACGGCTAACCATGATTAGTTTATACACTCTGCAGAGGTTTGCGCACTTTTCCCCATAAGACTCGATCTCCTCCGTTGGGATTCTCGCACTACATGATGTTTGAGAAACGGATGACCGAGACATAGTCTTTCAGAAGCATTTGCACCTTACGATCGGGTAGACAGTACCACCTACAACCCCTACATCTACTAGTCTACCACTGTAAGAGTTCACACAACTTAATCAACTATGCTAGAGCCCATAATAGCTTGTGGCTGCACACGGAAGTTTCTAGCATGAATAATCTCATGATCCCTTTGAGCCTGGGTGGCGGTCCATAAAAAAACAGGCAATCGCTGGAATACCCAGGTGCCTCAATCCACCCAGATGTGTGTTTAAGTAGCCACCTTAAATTGAACCATTAATTAACAATCTCACATCTGTCATGGATACACTCACCCAATCCACGTCTACTAGCATAGCATAGCAATATAAGCAAACGTAGAAGTAACTCCCAAGGGTTTGGTAATAAATAGGGCAATAGGTTCTACCTCATCAGCTACTTCCCAAACCACAATTTAATCAGATCCTAATCATGCAATTGTTTGAGGATTGATCTAATGCAATAAAACTGGGTATGAAAAGCGGTATGATCAAAGTGTTACTTGCCTTGCTGATGATCCGTGAAACCTAGGGATTCGAAGTAGCAAGCGGCGCACTCCGGGTACTCTATCGCAAACAAACAAGCATACAATAAGTACTCGTCTAATGCACAGATAAAACTCAAATAAGAGATCTAACCAGAAAGTTCAACTTAAGAACTCCGGTTTGCAAAACGAATCAAATCAAACGAAGCAACAAAAGTCAAACGGCGAAAGAAACAAGCTTCGTTTACTAATCTAGACCTGTCAAATTTTACAGTAGCAAAAACTTGTTTGAGTTGGTTAAACAGAAAGAGGGTTTCGAGACGAAACTCTAGGCGCTTGAATCGCCTGATTTCGACAAACGAGCGAAAAGTTAAACCAAAACAAAAAATAGATCGGAAATCGCGATCAGAAATAATCGCGGAAAATCCGAGAAAAAGAAAAACTGACGAACAGTTTAACGAACGGACGTTCGTTAACTGTAACTAAACGATGAACGTGTTCGTTAAAACGAACGAACGAGCGAACGCTCGCTAAATAAGAAAATAAAAAAAACAAAACCGATCTAAAAAACCCTAGGGTTTTCTAAAAAACCGAATTGGTTTTCTTCAAAAAACCGGGCGGCGGGCGGCTACCTCGGCTCGGGGCTTCGGCGAAGTCCGGCGGCTCCGGTGGGGCGATGGGAGGCGGCGTGGGGCTGCGGGCGTCGGCGGCGGCGGCGACCTTGGGCAGCGGGGCGGCTCG
>NC_057814.1:546558440-546566345 GCF_018294505.1 Triticum aestivum
CTGGTTCGGCTGGGCTTGGGCCCAGTCGGGCGCGCCGGAGTTTTTTTTTTAAAAGAATTCCGCCGAAACTGAGAAAAATTCTAGAAAATAAAATAAAATTCTAAAAATGCCAAAATAAATTTTTTCCACCGGCTAAATAAAATATTTAGAATAAGATGAACATTTTCTTGGCCCTAAAATGCAATTTTGAAAACGTGCAATTTTCCTAAATTCAAATAAAATAGCAAAACTTCAAATAAAATAAGATTTGATTTTTTTTATTAAATCCTCAATATTTCTTATTTTTGGGAAAGTCATTTTATTCCCTCTCTCTTATTTTTATAAATGAAATAATTGAAGATAAAATAAATAAAATCAAATGATCCTATTTTCAAAATTTGAGAAAACCCAAATATGAAAATAACGAAATCCCCAACTCTCTCCGTGGGTCCTTGGGTTGCGTTGAATTTCTAGGATCAAACCAAAAATGCAATAAAATATGATATGCAATGATGATCTAATGTATAACATTCCAAATTGAAAATTTGGGATGTTACAAGAAGATATTAAGGAGGCAGCAAAACCAAACAAAATAGCTTTGGTCTATATACAGAACTTATTCTGGTGAACCCATGTAAAATATTAGTTGTATTTTATTGCAAAGTACATAATAAAACCAGGTTCCAAACATATGACCATGTACCATCGCTAATGTATTGTTTATTTCTTCACATTGTAGTGAGGGCTAAGGATAAAGAGACGAAGTTTATAATACGGTAAGCATAGTATGACATCATTCATATCACAAAACAACTGAGAACAGACAAATAGGCAATTGTAACATTGTGTGGGCAAGTCCAGCACGGAACTAGATTACGGGTCAAGATCAAAGGAACATCACTCCTCTCTTTTAAACCTTGTAAGGTGCAATGATACGCTAAGACAATTGTATATAAAATTGAAAAGAGTAATAGACATTGGCTGCACACCATGCAGTTCAAGGCACAAGTCATAGTAAGTAGTAGTTAAAAGGCATGAGGATTAAGGACTTACAACAGCGGCTTTGACTGGTGTAGTCATGCCCTTCTTCTTGCTGGTGTGACAGTCCTTGAAGATTTCCACAGCATTTGGTTCAGGTACTTTTTGGTCCTTGCGGGCTTTCCTCTGCATTTCGAACAAGTCAATATAGATCTGATAATATGGTACGGCGAAAAGAGTGAAACAGCAGCTAATTACAAGAGCCTCGCAGTGTGCAATATAGCTACGAGATCCTGTCGTCCGTTGGAATTTCACTTTCGTACGGTTGGCCTTGTTCTTTGAACAGTTCACCTACAAGAAGATAGATTTGTGAGGCACATGCGTAAATAGGACTTCAACATGTGATCTGATCACATATATATATAATGTACCTGATACTTCGGATCAGACCAGTGTTTAACAAGGCCCCTCCAGTCTTCATCCGATATATTTTCCACTGGAGATGTTTGGGAAAGTTCACTGTTAGCCTTGCCTTCAAAGTGAGTTTTCCTCAAGTTATACCGATACTGTCGCAGAGCAGACTTGAAAACATGGTGCAAGCTTGTCTGGTTGCATCATCTTGGCTATCCAACTTGAACCTCATCTGTTGAAAATTATGGGAGTCTCATTATCAGCAACCTAGAAAGTATGGGACAGAGCAAGACGATATTACTAGTTTCCATACATAACCATACTTACAGATAAATGGTCGAGGAAGGTGTTGAACTGGGTTTCGTCTTTGTCATTCCTGTACTGAATCCATGTTGGGAGGATACGTACATGACACCTAACGGCAACCGCTGCCTCTGATACTAACTTGGCTGACTCCGTAGCATCACGTGGCCTTTTTAAACCTGCCTCAAAACGGATCTCCATTCTTCCTCCTCTAGATTTAGTTAACCTATCGAGCATTATCCCTGATGTTTGTTTCCTCTTGCGCCTAGGTGCTAGTCCAACAACGAACATAGGAAGTATTAGTTAGTGTACATCAAACTGTGAGACTACATATAAAGAAGCATGCAACTGTAACTTGACTCCAGCAACTACCTTCTTGCTGTTGAAGCTCACAACGTTCATCTGATATTGCCAACTCGTCTTGTGTCAAGAGTGCTTGGGAAGTAGTGTCAGGTGGCAAGGGAGCTTGGGAACGTGCTGCTAGCTCAGCTGACGCATGAGTAAGTCGTGCAGCTGGTAGTACTGTGGTAGGTGTTGCAAGAACTAGGGCTGTCTCTGCTTGTTTGGTGGCAGCTATTTGTTTTTGTTTGGATTTTTTTGCAACTCGTGTAGCATGGGATGCCGTGTTTGTAGAATTTTCCGCTGGACTTTGACCTTCTATTGCACCATCAATACCAGCAGAATCTGCAGGATTCATCCGCTTCTCATTCCCTGCCATTCTGTGTTTCTTCCTCTTTCTCTGTGCCATGTTAAGTCAAGCCGACAAGAAAAACGAATAACAATTTAGTTCTTCAGAACAAATTGATGCGTGATGCAGACGAACTGAACTTTGATGTTAGACAACCACATGATAGGAGGATGTAACATGTATGAAAAACAGGACGGAAGAGATAACCAGAACTATGATGTGTAAACTAAGAAGACATTTCACCAAATTAGAAGCAATGCAATGGAAGGTAGACACCATATGAAAGATGCTACAAATATCGCTCTGCCAAGTTAACAGTGTCTCATCATAAATGGCGTTTAAACAAATGTGAAGCAGTACAAGAAATAAATCATATGCAAGATGCAAACAACATCACACTACCATGTTAGAGGTCTCTCGTCATTAGTGCCATTGCATATTCACAGCATTGCATATTCACAGCTTATGATGTGTAAACTAAGGAGAAGGCATTTCAACAAATTAGAAGCAATGAAAGCTAGACACCATATGAAAGATGCAACGAATATCACTCTACCAAGTTAAAACGGTCTCGTCATAAGTGCCATTTCAACAAATTAGTAGTACAAGCTAGAAAAGAATGTGAGATGTAACCTATATCACACTCCGAAGTCAAACGTGTCTTATGATAAATGATTGTTGCAGGTTACACAACAGTAGTAATTTGATGTAAGAACATGGTGTGATAGACAGATATTGTATGTTCTAGAAATAGGAACACGTGTCTTATTCAAGTATAATGTGTAAAGTAAGCAGATGGAATTCAACAAAATTAGGAGCAATACAAGCTAGACATCACACATAACATGCAACCACATATAACAGTGCCAAGTTAGAGGGAGCACCGGTGATGCTGCACTAGGGGAGACGTGCTCATCATAAACACAGCTTTGTTGAGTGTCTATGCATGTGTTGTCTTGGAAATCATCTTGGGGGTGTGGAGGAGTAGAAACTGTAGAGGCCCTCCGTTCGGAAGGAGCACCTTTATCCGCTGCCTTGCTAACTTCCTTCCGCTTTATTGATTTTGAATTGTCAAGTAAAACCGACAAGAAAAAGCAATAAAATTCTCTCTTCAGAACTCATTCGTGCATGATGCTGACAATCACTACTTTGATGTAAGCAAACACATGATACCAGGATGGAATATGTACGAAAAACAGGACGCCATGGCATGTTGTGTAAACTAAGCAGAAACCATTCCAGCAAATAAGAAGCAATGCAAGCTAGACACCACATGAAAGATGCAACCAATATGACTCTGCCAAGTTAAAAGCGTCCCATCATAAATGGAATTTCAACAAATTAGAAGCAGCGCATGCTATAAATCATATGAAAGATGCAACTAATATCGCAGTGCATATACTAAAGGTGTCTCTTCATGTTGATTGATGCGGGATACAAAAAAACAATAGTTTTATGTAAGGACATGCTTAATAGACAGATGTACTATGTACTAAATACAGGAAGGCATGTCACATTAACAGGTATAATGTATAAGCTAAGCAGACTAGCACATGCAGTTTAACCAGATTGGAAGAATTACAATCTAGACACCATATGCAACATGCAACCACATATCACGCTGCCAAGTTAGAGCAAGCACCTGCGATGCTAGTGTAGGGGAAATGCTGTAATCAACTATAGAGCTACGTTCACTATCTTCATCTAGCATTTCTGTTTCTTGAGAATCATGTCGGGAGGCTGACGCTGCATTCTTTAAATGAGGAGTAGTCCCCTTGCCTGCCTGCCTCGTCATAAGTGATTGATGAGGGATACACAAGAACATTAGTTTGATGTAAGAACATGGTTAATACACAGATGTACTAGTATGTACCACAAACAGAAAGGCATGTCATATTCAAAGGTATAATGTGTAAGCTAAGCAGATGCAATTTAACCAAATTGGAAGCAATACAAGCTAGACATCCGGCTGGAGTGGTGAGCATGATCATCTAGGACCTAAGAGCCTGGTGGGAGGCAGGCTGCTTCGCCACCATCGCAGCTTTTTAGTTGGCTTCCAGGTGATGCCTATCTTTGCTGGGCTTGTCACTGGCTCGCCCAGTGCCCTGAGTAGCTATTTGTCTTCTGGTGCTCACGGGATGGTGGTTCATGTAAAAAAAATTCCTTATCTTACCGACTTCGCCCTTTTGAATACAAGCTAGACACCATATGGAACATGCAACCACATATTGACACCGCGAAGTTAAAGCAAGCACCTGGGATGGTGGTTCATTGCGAGCGAGGTCATCAACTCCAGAGCTATGTTTACCGTCTCCATCTACTGACACTGCACCCTTTATAGCGCTGTAACGTGTCTTGCCTACCCACACACGAAGCTGGAGCGACTTCTCTCTTTTCTTTTTGGCTTCTCTCATGGCAGCAGAGTCTGAAATACCCTTGCATAAAAACACAATAGTGAGAGTAAGGGTGAAGTGTGTGCATAACTAGTGCACTGTAAAAGTAGCAGATAGCAGGTGGCTGAAAAATAAATGACAGGAGACATATGATAGCTCTACAACATTGCATGGCAAACAAAATTAGATTCTACTCCGTACTGATTTTGTAATATATGAGCACAGGAAATGCAGGTACTCCTCCAGCACACCACCACATGTGGTCTTATCTAAGATAACAGTCGACTGAAAATAAATAGGTCAGTCGGTTTTTTTAATGAACCGTCTGATCTATAAGGAACAGGCAGATGGCCTTCGTCTACCTCCCGCCAGTCACTGTTGACGATCTTTCTCGAACCGCCAGCGACCACCGGCCCAGACCCCTGCCTCCGCCGCCCCGCCCTCCCATGGACCTCACACCACCGCCGTGCTTGGCAACGCCCCTAGGCCATCCCTTTAATCCTGGCCGACCTCCAGATCGGGCGCCAGTAGCTCTAGGCCGCACACGCCCCTAAGATAAACACCAAGGCGCTGCTTCCCCGGCGTAATAGGCGTACTAGCACTTGTTACGCCGGGGAATTCTTCCGTTAATTGGGAATCGACTGGCCAGAAATTGAAATTCAGGGGGGCGACGGACCTCTAGCTAAGGTGAAATAGTATATGAGGAGAAACCTTGTGCATCGCGAGTTACTAGGAACATCTAGTATGAAGAAGAAGCGGTCAACTAGTGTCTTCTGTGGGATGAATACCGTGCAAGCAGAGACGTAAGATTTGCACGAATAAGGGAAGAGGAGTACCTTTTTCGGTTGCCGGTGTGGTCACCTCCACATGTCGCGCCGATCTTCTTCTTTTTACCGGGGAAACCGATGTTCTGGAGGGTGCAGGCTTGGACGAACCCATGGCCAAATTGTTGACTGTGTTGCCGTGGCCGTATGTCGGCGGAGGGGAAGCAGATCCGAGGTGGCGAAGGACGGCGTAGCAAGAACAGCTCCGGTGCGGTGGAGGGTGGCGAAGTTGGAGCGGCAGCAGTGAGGTGCAGGACGGCGTGGTTGAACTAGCTCGGGTACGGACGGCTCGGCCTCGGCTTCAACTACTAGCCATGGAGGGCGTTGCGGTTGAGGTTGCGGTGGACGACGACGTCGGGGTATCGGCTCCGACGTGATGGAGGAGGGCGGCGGTTGATGGGTGGGATGGGGTGGCGGACGGAGGACGTCGGGGTTTCACGGCTGGTGGAGAGGTAGTTTTGGCACCCATGGAGTATGAATGGGGAATCGGACGGGTGGGGGGAACCATGTTTCGGTCTGGGACGCGCTTGTTTTTGGCTTTTTTGAACAGAAGATGGGACGCGCTTGTTTGAAATTTGGGGAAAGTACAAACTTTGCCCCCCTCTTAAATTTCGGACCTACTGCGGGTCGGGGGTAGGATGGTAATCCTAGGTGTCCCAAATAGTGGGCGGGAGCAATTTCGGCTGCGCGCATGTGTGCTTAGGCGGCCATTGTGTATGAATGTTTTTCGGATGCGGTTGCATGGCGTCCAGATGAAGCTACAAACCTACCCAGGTTTAGACCTTTGGACGTCGGGCGCGTAGGTTTCACGGGTCGGAGTTATTAGAAAAGTAATTTCCTTGTACTACCGAACATTGGTCTCACGCGGTTTCGGGCGAGTAGAGGCTCTTTTGGCGCTTCGTTCGAAATTTTGAAACACAAGCATTCACGTTTAGAGTACTCTTGAACTATGAGGATTGACCTAAATAGACAACGTTATATTTGACCTTGTATGTTTGAAAACCTCATTAAATTATCCGCTTCTTTTCGAAATTTTGACACTTGAAAATCCTATAACTACGATTATTTTGAAATGGAGGAGCTAAATTTGAATCTATTTTGTACACGACTACATATGCTATTATGTACAAAATCAGAGCAAAGATTAGTACCCCCATAATTTAGGTATGGTTTACAAATGCCATGATATCAAATTCAAATAATTGAATGGACTTCATGTTGAATTTGATTTTTTTTAAACCACCTTAAGTTGAATTCAAATGTATGCTAGTTCATAGGTAGCTATTTATAATCTCCATTGTGTAACTTTCGTATGTATAATGTGCTTTACACACACAACATGAACTGTACTCACGTTTATATTCGATTGCTAAAGCGATGCATTGTCTGGAGTTCAAAATACTAACTATGTGGCTCAATTGTGTCGAATAATAACATAGACATGCTCAAATTCGATAGAATCTAGATGTCTGATGGATCAATGACCGCTCCTTACGCGAATTGCAAATATCATGATCCCATCCTAATATTTGGATACAATTTATATCTTTAATCAATGTGTAGAGCAGTCTTTTACGTGTAGTTTCACTCTCCATCGGTGGTCTCTCACACATGCTCACACACTCTCTCCCGAGGTGTCTTTCTCGCACACATGCTCTAGATATAACCCTCCCTCCCTCTCGTAACCATTTACAACTGTTTTCACTAACCTTTATCACAAGCACTCTTCCTCTCGCAAACATACACACGCACAATCCTCATCGACCCTTTCTATATACATGGACCTGCCTACGTGTCTCATGTACGCACATTATCTTTACGCCTATCTCTCACGCATTGTCTCACACCTCTCTTCCTAATCGACGAGTATGATTCTAGCAGAGCATTCTGTAGGATGCCCCTTAAAGTTAGGTTGGATGAATAGTAATATCAGAGATAAAGGGGTTACCTTAGTCCGAGAACCTAGGGTTACAAATCCTAGCCGGCTTTGTCAGTGGACATAGAGTCCTTCACAATTCTGCTATCTTTGTCTTGTATGACTAGTCATCCATGGGTCTTCCTAAATGCGTCACGGGGCGACCAATGTGGCGCAGGTCGGAACCGAACGAAGGGCCTCACCTCAACCCACCGGACCTCACGCGGTGACATGCCCTCTGCCCCCACGGCTCATTATCTTCTCACACCCACACATACCAACACAAACACCACACACACAGAAAATTTCTCCTGGTGCCTCTATTCCCTCCCCCTTGCATATACACACTCAAGGGAATGGAATCTCTTGTCGTGACGTCATATTCGTCTCTCTCTCTAGACCACTCTCATTTCT
>NC_057814.1:546566751-546575337 GCF_018294505.1 Triticum aestivum
CGGCCCCTCTATCCATGCCTCTCTCGAATACGTAATACACACACATACCTCTCTAGGCCCCGCCAAATGCATCAACTACACATTCACACATGTTACATCACGTACCCCATTGATCTAAAAAGCCCTCTCTTCACGTTTATTTCGCATACAACATTCCTTTTGAATAAAGTGTGGCCAAAAAATTATTTTAGAGTTTCTACATATATACAACATTACAAAGTTATATGGAGGAGTACGAACGCTAATTTGCATTGCATGGTGCCCACAATGATATTTATTACGCACTGTGAATTTGTATATTTTTATACTATATACAAAGTTAGTCATAATAAAGAGAAACGAAGAGCATCTCTCTCTCCATCGCATACCCCCCCTGTACGCCCCTTTCACGTATGCACACAAAACTATCTCCAGGTCCTCTAAAAGTAAGCCCCCGGAAAATTCACGCATGTTTCATCTTTCTCTCGCGATATATGCAATGACGATCATTGTATTTGAAGCGAAAGCACGATACATACATTGGACTTCAGAATCCACTCATTACGGTCACCATTTACGTTTAGTGGTTATTATACAATCACGGGCTCACCGTACAACTCTGTATTTGCTCATGACATGACTAGTTGACCAGTTAAACGCTCCACATGGCACCTCTAGTGTTGCATCACATTATCTCACTACCATCGTGCCCACCTGTCGACTTGTATCTACTCTACATCTACACTCCTATAAAATACATAAAATACACTTATGAAAAACAGAGTTGGTGATGATGGTGTGCCTGCCATCCTGCAATATAGGCCGTCCGATTTATATCTGACGGATAGGAAAGAAACTATGGCAATTTTGCAAAAAGGTACCCACACACCTCTCCCCATTTGCAAATAAGGCCTTCCCTCGTTCATCCTTTTCTCTCACAAGATAAACAAGTCATACAAATGCATCTTGATGTTACGTGCAACGCACGGGCATCTTGCTAGTAAGAATGAAAACAAACGACAAAAAAATATTTGGACGGTGGTTCGAAGTCATGACCGCGGGCACAGCGGACAAGGTGGCCTTGTATTGGTATGCTGAGCCGTCTGTTTTAACACACAGGAGCTGGTGTGGTGATTATACACACACGCACGCATGCACACGAACTGCATCCACGCAACACTCACACAAACACATGCACCCACGCACGCACGCAACACTCACATGTACACACGCAGCCACACACGCACGCAACACTCACACGCACGCACGCAACACTCAGACGCACGCATGCATGCACACACCAGTACACCACACGACCAACACACACTCTCACGCTCAAGTGCTCAACCTACACGTGCATGCGCACACATCAGGCCCTGACAGACACATACACAACCAGGTGATTCCCGTGCACGGGTTGGAGCCTTGTCGCGCCTGCGTAAATTTGTGTTTATCTGACCTTTTGCCTATGCGAACTGACAGGTGGGACCCACAAGGAACGTGGTCAATTTAACTAGTCAACATGGCGCCACGCAGACTATTTGGCCGGTCAACAGAGTGCAATCCGATGCTGAACTGTGAGCAAGTGACCGTATAATCACCGCAAAACGTATATAGTGACCGTAATCAGCTTATTCTGAAGTTCGGTGACCGTATTACGCTTTTCTCGCATGTTACATCTAACAACTATGCAATACAGCACTACTACTACACTCTAACACAATAAATCATATGTGTTTTTAGTTTTACTAGATATCATATTGTTACTTATAATTATTCAGTTTGCATACATTAAAATTGCCTTTGAAATGTATGGCCAGTATCATCTACCGCGCGGGAAAAATCCCGCCCTTTCCTGTTTAATCGGGTTTGTATCGATGGACCGTGCGAAACAGCAAAACTATAGTACTGTACAGTACTACAAGTGACAGTCCACTGGGCCGTCGTGTCGTCTACTCCTCCGTCGTAAGAGTGGAGCGCTCGCTTTCATAAATCTTCTAGTCCCTTTCGCCGACATGTGGGACATCAAGCTACCGGGTCCACTTGCCATACCGGAATACAGTGCAGAGCAGTTGGGGTGAAGCACCCCAGTCATGGCGCCGGCATAGTAATGAGCAATGTGGCGTCAAATCACAAGCCGCACCTTTCCCGCAGTTAAGTTGGAGGGACGAAGCAACCATCATTTCACTCATTGCTGAATCCGCTTCTCCCTCATCTTCTTCAACTTAACCATGTGTTGCTTCTGCCGTTGTTCTGCCTCATGTGGGACGCGGATTGGCTTGGTAAAGCACTGACACGTGGGACCGCATGTTAGCAAACCGCCAGGACAACGTCCTCCGAAAATAAGAAGCCTAATCCTAGACTTACAAAGGGCTACGTAGCTGCTACGTATACTTTCCATCTAATCTATATATGCCCCCCTGATTTTCAGGTGGGGTGGGCCTAATCCTCTCCTTTAATCCAATCAAATAGTCCCACATCACATCAGTTCATAACTTTACGTAAACCATTACGTGGATGTAGCATTGCTCAAATAAGAAACCTCCCCCGCCATCCGCGCCGCAAAATCACCTCCTTTTTACTAATCTTGATTCTATAACTTTTTAGATCAATATAATTGAGATTTGTATAGATAGCACACAGGAGCAAAACCAAGTGGTACGGTTAAGGGCATCCACAATGTGTAGCCAAATGTGAAAATAGCTTTTGGCATCGTGGGAACCATTGTGGACAGTGTTGCCAAAGCCAAAAAGATGGAACCGAAGCTCCCTGATTGATTGATTGAAGGAATAGAAAAATGCAACGTCTCTCCTCTTTCTCCCATGCTTGGACGCATGTAGTACAGTATAGAGCACAGAGTCTACTCCCCTGTCCCTTCTATCCTAAATCACAAAGCAGTGAGGCGTCAAATCACAAAAGCACGGATGAAGCAACCATCATTTCACTCTTCGCTGACTCCGCTTCTCCATCATCTTCTTCGAGAAACCATCTCACCGCACTAGTACTCCTAGTAGTACTAGTAAAGGACTTCCTGGATGCAAATAAGGCGGTTGTCTCGGCTTGCAGGCGGCACTTCCGAACGACTTACCGTGGTCTCCCTCAATGGTGTTCTCCGTCGAACGCACTTCGCCAAACCACCCAAAAAAAGATATCGTCGACGTCACCGCAATGGGGAAGGAAGTCAAATATAGTTACTACCTCCATTTTTTTGTACACAAGGCCAGTATATCAAAATTACAATTTGCAAAGGGCCACTAACACTAATCGAGGCAAAATTGATGGGGTTAGCAACCAAGGACATTAATATCCCCTGCATGCATGCGGAAGTGAGAAGGTTGGTTTGCATGGCGCTGCATTAATCAAGCGACGAGGAGTGAGATGGTTAGCTCTTTGGTCTTTGGAGAAAAAATACGCATTAATTGACACGTGAAACGAGGATTTGTATCGATTAAATCCCGCGAAGGAAAACCCCACCTTTCTTTTTTAACACTAGTACTCCTAGTACGTACGTACTTATCCTGTTTGGGTTTAGGCCTTGCATTGCCAAACTTCGCCACACATTTTTGCCAAGCTTGCCTAAAGTTTTCAAAATGAGAATGAGGTACACTTGCGCACGGCTGTCGCGGTCGCACCGCACCCTCACACGGTCGCTCCTGCACGTCGCGGTCGCACCGCACCCTCACACAGTCACTCCTGCACGCCGCAAACCCAACCAAGGGAGCGCACCCTCACTGACACGTGTTGTCGCATGTGAACAAACCAAACTCAGCCATCCTATCGCTGACACATAATTTTCGTTCATAGCGTATGTTTATCCAACCACATGTTGGGGAGTATCTGTACGGCCCGTGCGGTGGTCTGTTGGGGAAGAAGAAGAGGTGAGGAAGAAGGAAAGAAGGGTTAGGAGACGTAGGATATTCATCCAACCGCCTGAAATGGTAGACTGACCCAAGTCAGGCGACTTGCATAACAAATATATGTTTTTACATAGCAAAAGATCCATAAAAACAACAACATAAAGAAAAACTATCACTGCTCACGGAAAGAGATGGCCTCGTCGTCTTTAGCTACGGGCGCGAACCAGCCGTCGCTGCCGACGTGTGTCTCCGAACCGTGGTTGTCCTCGGCCTCCAGCTACTCGTTCAAGCGGAGCGTGCGGGCGCTCTGCACGGACGAGAGCACAGCCGGTTCAAGTCGAGGACGTCCGGTTCCACCTACAGGAGGGCCTCGATGGCAGCGGCATCCGCACGCTCCGCGTCGAGTCGAGCCTCCGCCACCCGGTTCAAGTCCAGGACGTCCGGTTCCGCCTGCAGGAGGGCGTCGATGAGAGCGGCATCCGCGCGCTCTGCATCGAGTCGAGCCTCTGCCACCCGGTTCAAGTCCAGGATGTCCGGTTCCGCCTGCAGGAGGGCCTCGATGGCAGCGGCATCCGCGCGCTCTGCCTCAAGTTGAGCCTCCGCCGCCCGGTTCACATCCATGATATCCGGTTCCGCCTGCAGGAGAGCCTCGATGGCAGCGGCATGCGCGCGCTCCACGTGGAGTTGAGCCTCTGCCTCCCGGTCCTCCTTTAGTATCGCCATGTTGAACCGTTGGTTCGCCTGCACCATGGGGGACTCGGACGCCGGCATGAAGTCGACGTCCATCGTCTCATACCCATCGGGGGCCTTCTGCGCTGCGACCTCCGCCATGAACATTGGATCGGCTTCCTCCTCCTCGTAGCTTGGCTCTAGAGAACTTGGGGATTGGCCCGCCGCAAAGCGAGCTTGGGAACGGAGGTCTGTGGCCCCGACCGCCGCCGCGATTTCTGCGCGGCGCTCCGGCGTCAGCATCTTGTAGTAAGTGATCTTGCGGCACACCATGGCTTTCCGGCGAACTAGGGGACGCTTGATGCGGGCTAGGGGATCGAAAGGTGGGGGAATGGGCTGGAGATTTGGTGTGGTTTCAGGGCAGTGGCTGGCGTAGGCCGAGCGCGAAGGTTCTGGTGTGAATAGTGGTTCGGGTGACGACCGGTCAATCGGTTTTGACTGTACATCGCTCTTGTCGCGTTCGCGTTGCAGCCCGGCACGCTGGACCCTCCATGTCGCTCACCGAATGGAACGCGCTTCGTCTTGCGTTTTCGCTCGCTTGTGGGACCGCAGTTGAGAGCAAACCGACGTCCCTCCCCCTCCCCCGCCCGCGTCATTTATTATACCACCACTCCCTCCGACTTATGCGGAGTAAATAAAAACAGAGGGAGTATACTACGGATGAGGATCCCCTGACGTGGCCGAACCCATTGAGTAACTGACATGCGGGGCCTAGCAAGCATGGGGTCCGCCAGTAAGTGACCGAAAGGGAGGGTAAGGCAGGGATACCTACGTCAGAGGATCCACTTCCACTATACTACTTTGACCAATTGTTAGAGTAATAATATATGACATGCAACTTACACAAATGTTAGAGTAATAATATATGACATGCAACTTACACAAAGCATACAGGGTCTAATGCGTTTTTCGAGGCTAACTTTGACCAAATGTTAGAGTAATAATATATGACATGCAACTTACACAAAGCATACGGTCAAATTCGTATGTGAAAGGAGTTTCCAATGATATAATTTTCACATTATACATCTCATGTACTATTAATCTTGTCAATAGTCAAATTGGAAACCA
Organism: Triticum aestivum; assembly: GCF_018294505.1. NCBI lineage: Eukaryota > Viridiplantae > Streptophyta > Magnoliopsida > Poales > Poaceae > Triticum > Triticum aestivum. The sequence continues at coordinate 546,572,388 of NC_057814.1, forward strand.
TCTCGAGTACAAATCTAGGAGTACGTACGAATCTAACAATATTGATTGGGCGTTGTTGAATGTTGATACCTTTTTGATCAAAGTAGAGATACTTTGACTACACATAAAACTTATATGTAAACTAGAAAGGATAGGGGGAATATATTGTACGTTCAAAAACGAAATGAACATTGAATACCCTTTATATATGATTTGCGGATGCTATGATCACCGGTTCAAAATTTTGAATCCGCCTTAGGTATCACGTGCCCCCACTCGTTCCCTCTCGATTTCATCTCGGGGTCCGGAGATCTATTGAAAGAGGACTAGGGTGGGTACATGCGAATGATACTCGGCGGAATGTTCAAATGAGGCATGCGGGGGGATGGACTCGACTGGAGGGCGACATGATCGATGGAGAAGAGGGTTGGAGAGGAATGAGAAATAAGCAAACGCCACATGATTATACTTGAACGGCTCAAATAAACAATAAGTTGTCTCGCTTGGCCTACATAGTGAAAGGCCTAATGTGCAACGTGGAGCACTGACGCTCGAATATGGCCGGGAAAACAGGGAAACCGACATGTGGGGCACACCCGTCGGGACGACGTAGCGCAGACTAGTCCAATGGAGGAGCTGGCCCACGACCTCCTCGCCACCGACAACCGTTCATGTGGGTCGTTGGGGCCAACAATGGGGCGCAGCTCCAGCACCGCCTCTGGACACGGCGACCACGGTGAGAGACACGCTCATATCGTCGCTAGACACGGTCGGTTTCAGTGTGCCGAGGGTGGCGTTAGTGTTGTGGCACGACCAACGGTATGTTTGGTTTGTGCCCAAGGTTGCCCCATCAAAGCATTGGGTAGCCAAAATTTTGGTTGAGGTATTGGTTGCCCATGATTAGGCCGGCATTGGCAAGAAAAATGAACTAGAGTTGGCTAGAGTTCATTGGCATGCCAAAGAAATGGCAACCATCCAAACAAAGACCAATCTTTGGGTCATGACCAAAATTTTGGTTGAGGTATTGGTTGCCCATGATTTGGCCGATATTGGCAAGAAAAATGAACTAGAGTTGGCTAGAGTTCATTGGCATGCCAAAAAAATGGCAACCATCCAAACAAAGACCAATCTTTGGGTCATGACCAAAATTTTGGTAAGGTGCACTTTGGCCACAATCCAAACACACCCCAACACCCGGCTCGTCGAGGATGCACGGGGCGCCGCGACGCGTCCGTGGAGTGGTGTAGCGCGGCCAACTGCATCCTCTGGACCTGAGACCATGCCGGGTCGTCTTGCTTTTTAATGACATGCGGGGATCGCATGTGAGCAAAGGGCATCTCCAACGTTGCCACGACCACAGCTGACTACCCTGGCACACCAAAACCCTCGTCCCTCGCGTTGTCGCGTGGTGCGTTCCCAGCCGGCGCCAGCTGCCCGCATTCATGTTGTCCGTTCGTATGTCGTCATTAAGAGGCTCGGTGCCTGAGGAACCAACTCCGGCGACTTAATGACGCACCCGGACGCTTGGCCTCACCGGAATGCGCTACTTAAAGCGGCAACGCCCAGCTAACCTCCACACCATAGCGCATCATCCTCCTACCTGGCACCACATCCGCCATGACCGCAAGTGCGAACACTCTGCGGGAGAGCTTGTCTTCGGGGATGAAGCTCGAGGTCGCCGCCCTCGCTCAAGTCGCCTCTCGCGACGCAATAGCGGCATAGCCGGACGCGACCGCACAAGCGGTGGCCACGCTGGCGGCCGACGACGGGAGCACCGTCAGCCACGCATCCTACTTGCGGCCGTCCAACGTCTGACACCGCCGAGGTCGGGGACTCCTCCGAGGATGAGTAGGGCATGGGAGGCGGCAGGGCATGGTGTGCCAACTGGCCGGTCTGTATCCCGTGTTCTACTCTTCCTCGCCGGACACCTCACCTTCACTTCACGGGTCTTGAACCCCGCCCCCGTACATAGAGATCGCAGATGGAGGATGTCGGTCGCCGCCGTAGAATAGGTTTAGGGTCGGGTTTCTTTTATTTTTCTGTCCTATAAAAGTTCGAAATGTAATGAAAATCTGCCGTGTTTGCATTAATCTCGGCCGGTGTATATGAACTTTCACAATAATATACATATTGTAGGAGTACTAGCAAGATGCCCGTGCATTGCACGGAAGATCAAGATCTTGTGGGAGAAAAGGATGAACGAGGGAAAGCCTTATCTGCAAATGTGGAGAGGAGTGCGGGTAAATTGTCATAGTTTCCTTCCTATCCGTTAGATATAGATCAGACGGCCTATATTGCAGGATGACAGGCACACCATCATCACCAACTCTGCTTTTTATTGAACCGAGACAAATCTAACATGCGAAGTAAAATAAACACATAGGGTCTATACATACACAAATTATCTTAGGCACTCCAATAGTACGTCCACTACACATTCACGCATTTCACATCTTTCTACATCTACGGGAACCTACGAAAGGGTTAACGTAAATTGCCTCTCTCTCTCCTCCCCTGATTTTCATGGTGGTGGGCCCCTCCCTCCCCCAATCTACAATCAATAGCTCACACGTTTCACATTACGTTAATTACGTAACTGGGATTACGTAGGTGTAGCATTACTCGTCCTAAAAAACCCAACTAAGCCAACCTCCCAGCATATCACGCGGGAAAAGACCCGGCCGCGCCGTTTTAGTCGGGATTACCGGATTACTAGTAGTAGTATCGATGGATCGCGCGAAGCAACAAAAAAAAATTTGAGGGGCGAAGCACCTAGTTTAAAAGGAAAAAAGGCGGTACACTCACAGCACTCCTGTCGCGGTCGCATTGCACCCCACACGCGTTCGGTCCTGCACACGGCTCACGCAAACGGAACGCGCTTCGGCTTGCCTCTTCACTGACACGTGCGACTGCACTTGGAGAAACTGACCATGCGCCAAACTCCCCCCGCCCACCGCGCGAAAATCCTCCC
>NC_057814.1:546575744-546664804 GCF_018294505.1 Triticum aestivum
CCACTCCATTTGCTCCGCAAAAGCCGCCCTCCCCGCCGCGCCGATACGTCGGCGCCGCGGTTCGGCGATCCTCTCGCTCCCACAGTACGCTCTCGTAGACTGCCGTCCTCTAGCCGCGTCGCCACCTCTGGCTACGTTCTTGTGGAGGCGCACGGCGGTCAGCGCCGCCACCGCTGGCAACGTTCGTGTGGAGACGCACGGCGGTCAGCTTCTCCCACGGTACGCGCATTCTAGACTGAGGCCCCGTTCATGTCGGTGTAGCGCTGAATGTTAGCTGATAGACGCTGTTAATCTCACTGTTTGCCGAAGTAGTTTACTGTCAATATGCTCTACTTAAGAAGCTTCCTTGCCCTGTTCTGCACTCAATCTGCTTAGCTGAGATGGCATGCCAAGGCCGATTAGTTGCTAAAATATCCTGCCATATATTTATTGTGACGTAGATTGCCATGGTCTAGTAGCCAATCTGTTAGGTGAAATAGCTCTACACCATTTTATACTCGATCTTTGTTGCTGCGATGGCCTTCGATAGTTTGATGGCTGTGTGCTCGGCCTCATTGACTGCTGAAACAGCCTGCCATAATTTGGCACTCAAATCTGTTTGCTGAATTAGCTTTACATATATTTCGTTACTTAGATCTGCTCGTCCAAATATCTTGCCATAGCTTTAGACATCGACCTAGGTATTTTTCCTGGACTTCATAAAAAAGCATATATGTTTTTCCTGTAATATCTAGTAGAAGAACTAATTTGTATGTCTAACAGATGGACAGGACTTGGATAACTTCTGCTCGAAGATTCTCCGCTGCATATGTCGAGGGGGTTGAAAACTTCATGAACTTTATCAGAGCTGAGTACGGTGGTCCAAAATCAGATGTGCTATGCCCGTGTAGCAGTTGTATGAATTCAGTTACAAGACCCCAGTCAACTGTGCAAAATCATCTACACTTGTATGGGATGTCGGTCACATATACTAGGTGGGTTCATCATGGTGAAGCTGTGAACGTCAATGTTATTGACTACGTGGAAGCAGCAGATCACCATCTTGATCTGCCTGATGCTCAGGTGGAAGAGGAGGAGGTGGTGGTGGTGGCGGAGCCAGTGAGTTTGACCAACATTGAAACAATGCTACGAAATGCTCGTGCATTCCATGAACTTTCACCTGCAGAAGAAAAACGGTGGGCCCGCATGTTGGAACAATGCAACGTTGCTGTCACCCCAGGAAATAAGCTGTCAGTATTCTCAGCTATGGTCACCTTTCTTCAGGTGAAGACATCTGAGCGGATGACCAACAAATCATTCGATGCGATGTTGGCTGCTTTCTGCGAATCTTTCCCAGATGCGTCTGAGCTGCCACACACCTACAGTAAAATGAAGAATTTCCTTCGTGCAGTTGGAATTGGATATGATATGATCCATGTTTGTAAGAATAATTGTGTTCTGTTCCGGAAGGATTATGCCAACTTAAGTGAATGCCCGAAATGCAAATCATCAAGATGGAAAGATGGCGATGCTGTGAAGAGGATTCCTCATAATGTTCTGAGACATTTTCCAATTATACCAAGATTGCAGAGGTTGTTTCATGATGCTGAAACAAGAGAGGATGTACTGTGGCATTCTAGGAACCAGGAGTACAGAGATCAGAATGTAATGAGCCATCCATCTCATGGTAGTGAGTGGAAAAGCTTCAATGATAAACACAAAGAGTTTGCTGCTGACCCGAGACACATTAGACTTAGCTTAGCTTCAGATGGATTTAACCCATTTGGCCACCAGAGTGCCACATATAGCATGTGGCCAGTGCTTGTTATCCCTTACAACATGCCTCCAAATGTCTGCACCAAAGAATCAAACTACATGATGGCCTTGCTCATCCCAGGTCCAAAAAGTCCTGGAAAGGATTTTGATTTGTTCATGGAGCCTCTTGTTGAGGAACTTCAACAGCTATGGAAGGGTGTTCTCACTCGAGACATATATAGCAGCCCACCAGCTGATTTCTTTCTGCGTGCCGTTATAATTTGGTGCATCCATGATTATTCGGCTTTGGGCACTATGTCAGGGCGAACGACACATGGTTACAATGCATGTGTTCGCTGTGACAGGAATCCGCTGTCATACGCAATACTTAGCAAGATCTGTTACATTGGACACCGTCGTTTCCTTGCCAAGGACAAGCCGCATCCTAGAAAATACCGAAGACATGTGTTCAATGCAAAGCATGAAAACCGTGATGCGCCAAAGAGGCTCACCGCCAATGAGTTGCAAGTGGAATTAGAGAAGCTCAGGCATATTACACCAGGAAACCATCCTGGTAATGGTAGCGGGAAAAGGAAGCGTGGCAGGGTAGAAGAGAGATTATTGTTTGCCCGCAGGTCCACTTTGTGGGACTTGGAGTATTGGAAAGATTTGGATCTGCGGCATAATCTTGATGTGATGCACATCGAGAAAAATATATGTGACAGCATTATCGGCACACTTCTTAATATTGAAGGCAAGACGAAAGATACCTTAAAATCTAGGATTGATTTGACACACCTGGGTATCAGAAAGGATTTGTAGGTGCAATATGAAGGTAAACCACGGGATATGGCACCAGCTGTGTACGTCTTGGACAAGGTAAAAAGAAAAGAATTCTGCGAGGTCCTATCACGTGTGAGATTCCCACATTGATTTGCTTCCAACCCTGAAAGGAGAGTCAGTGCAGATGGAAACAAGGTACAAGGGTTGAAAACTCATGACTGCCACGTCCTACTTCAAAGGGTTTTACATGTTATCCTTAGAGGATTGGGCCGCCCTGACTTATACAGAGCAGTTGCAGAGTTGGGACAATTCTTCAGGGAACTCTGTAGTAGGAATATCAGGATAGATGCTTTGGAGCATCTTAGAGACAAGATACCAACTATCCTATGCGACCTTGAGAAGATATATCCTCCAGCCTTCTTTGATGTGATGGTGCATTTGGCTGTTCATCTACCTGATGAGGCACTACTTAGAGGTCCAGTACAGTATGGCTGGATGTACCCTATTGAAAGGCAGCTAGGCACTTTCAAGGGCTATGTTAGGAACAGAGCTAGACCCGAGGGTTCCATTGCAGAGGCCTACATTGCTACAGAAGCGTTGACATTCTGCTCAAAATACATTGAAATAGCTGATCAGCTTAGCAAAGAGGTGGGTGAAGATAATCCCGGGCTCAATGTTTTCGATTATTCTGTTCGAGTTACAGGGAAGAGTCGACAAGAGGACAAACCTAAAGATTTGGACAAAATGGTTTGGTATGTGTTGAATAACTGTCCTGAGATACTACCTTATATCAAGTAAGTGCAGTACTGCAGCTTATACATCGTAATCTACTAAACTTGCAGCACATTCTTATATATTTAGATGTTTGATGCGATCACTATGTTGTGCAGCATCTACAAAGAGGAGTTACTTCCGCAAAATCCAAGAAACATTGACAAACTGGTTATGGAAGGATTTGCGAAATGGTTCAAGAACCATGTAAGCTTTTGAAGTGCACTGTCAGTTTTTTTTAATATATTGAGTACATAAGATGATCAGCTTGTCTATTTTCTAACCATAGGTTAAGAAGATGCGGGAGGATGGGCAGGCAGTTGATGATGCCCTTTACTCACTAGCAATGGGTCCTGATACTCGGGTAAGACATTATGAATCTTGCGTTGTTGGAGATGTGCGCTACAACACCCTTGCACGAGACGAAGGCAGGAAGACACAAAACAGTGCCATCATGAGCACGGATACGTATGACAAAGAGACAACTGAAATGTATGGTAACATAACAGACATTGTTCAGTTGCAGTATATCTCCAGTTTCGAGGATCATCGGTGTGTGGTTCTGTTGTGCTGTCGTAGGTATAACCTGTTTTCCAGGATCGCAAAACCCAGAGCTGATGATTATTTCAAATCCATCAATGTCAAGGCGGCGTACCAGACCAACGAGCCTTTTATTTTGGCAAATCAAGCAACACAGATATTTTTCTTGGAAGACACATTTGCACATAGCGATGACTGGAGAGTATTGCAAAGGTTTGAGCAGAGGAATTCATTTAATGAAGTTGCACAACAAGATGATGCTTACACTGCTCCTGATGTACAAGATAACACAGATGTTCCTAATATCTTTGAGAACCATCACGTCAATGACGCCGGCGAAAAGATTGCATGTCGTGCTGTGGACATACAAGAGTTGATCAAGAAGAAGCCAACATTCGAGGACGTTGAGGACGAAGAAGAAGATGACACCGTGGGGAATTACAATTCAGACTGATACACATGGCGAAGATGTTGACGCTGCTGTTGCGGATGATGATTACATTGCTTTTGTCGTATTTGCCTGTCAGGAGACGTTTTTTTATCTACTATGTGAAATTGTGTTTGCTATGACAACTGAAACCTGATGAACATGTTCTTTAGTATTTTGCTGTGAGAACATCACTTGTTATGTATGCTGATTTGTGTTTGGTGATTGTATGACAACAAAAACATGATGACATTGTTGTTTAGTTGTACTCATATTTGGTTGTGAAACTTGAATTTGATGACATAGTTTGTTGTTGGACTGCAATTTGCTCGACGTCTTCGAATGAGAACAAAGCTGACCCGATAGGGCCTCTGCTATTTATTTATTTATATGAGCAAAAGGGGATACCCCCTGATTTCCGTTAATAGAAATCATTAGACGTTCACAACACTACGCCCAGCCTGCTACACAGGTTTCATTCATTACTAGTTTTTGCAAAGTGCTCATGTCGTAGCCACTGAATACATCACGAGTGCTACATACACTGCAAATAAAGAGACAATCATCCTACAGAGCACATCGATTTTGCCCATTATCTTCACAAGCTCTTTCATCTCCTCATTGCTGTCAAGGCCGTTCAGCAGCTGTTGCTTGGCCATGATCAGAGGAACTGCATCTTTAACCTTCTGCTCTGCATCTTCCTCTTCTACCGTTCCTTCAGTTACTTGTCCAACACCCCAACCTGCTGGTATTGGGATTCCTCGGCTAACCAAATAATCAGAGTAGTTGCATTCCCCCACATCAGCAACTTCCCAGAAATACAAATCACACGAATCTTCCCTTTTCTGCATGAATCAAATTGGAAGATCATCAACCAAACTATTAAAAAATCAGCAACTGAAAGCAGTAGAACAACACTTAAACATATTATTACCCCATGATTTGGGCATTTGTAGAAGACTCGGCCAGGGTTGCGGATTGTGGTTGAGACGCGACGGGTGACTCTGCGTGATTTGCAGCAGTGGCACCACACCAACGGCAGCGGGTTGCGATGAGCAATCGGCTGCGGTGCGCGTGCCGGCGGGGGTGTGATGAGACCCACAGGCGATGGTACAGGTGGCGACTTGGCGCATATCTGGTTGTTGCCTGCTGAAGAGCAGGTGGATGAGCAGCCAGCACACATGGTTGCTGCGGCCAGAGCTTCTGATGCTAGGCAGAGTAAGTAGAGAAGAGGAGAAGCGAACGTTGGATATGTCAGTTTCATTACTTGTAGAGTAGCATAGCACCATATATAGTCATAGTCTAGGTTTGGATTCGAGCCAGCTACAGGAGGGGCCTCCTTGTTTTGCGAAAAAAATTATTTCTCCACCTGACAGCTGGGACCCACCGGCTGTATCTTCGCACGGAAGGAAGTGCCTCCTTGTTTTACGAAAAAAATTATTCATCCCGTTGACAGCTGGGACCCGTCAGATTTGGTGACTGACTTGTGGGCCTACTAAGCGGACGTGTACGCACGGCTTTGTCAACTTAATCAACAAATGATTCTAGCAGCTGGACCATTGGATGTTAATCCAACAGCCGTGCTCCTTCTTCAACCTCTGTTCTTGCTCCTGTCTCCAGTGGGTGGCACCGCGGCTGTGCTGCCGCGCACCCGAACCAGTGAAGTTTCCCACTCCTCTCCATCTACGACTCCACTGCCCCGTCTTCCCCATCTCTGGGTCGTTCCAGTCTGGGTGCGCTCGGCACGGTGTGGTCAACGTGGTCAACAACCGAGAGTCATCGGAAGATGACTGTACGTGAGAGGCTGACAGTGGGGATGCACCACGCCCATGGACGCATGCATGCAACGGAACGCGGCGAGGTCAACGTGGTCAAGGAACGACTTCCATCGGAAGTATACTATACGTGGAGAGTCTCAGCTGGGTCCACGACCGCAGCAAGTAAGTGCCTCCTTATTATGCGGAAAATAACGATTCCTCCAACTGACAGCAGGGACCCACTGGACGGGCCACCGTATTTTGCGAAAAAACGTTTGCCCCCTGACTGCTGGGACCCACCTGACGGGCCACCGTATTTCGCGAAAAAAATGTTCCCCCTGCTGTCAGCTCGGACCCACCGGAAGTGCCTCCTTATTACGCACAAAAAAATGAATACTCCCCCGGCTAGCTGGGACCCACCTTGGTGGAGGCTGACTTGTGGGCCTACTAAGTTGACGGGGACGAAGGGCTTTGTCAACTTAGTCAATATGGACGATTCTAGCTCCAGTGACCGTATGATGTCCATCCAACGGCCGTAGTGCTTCTTCAACCTCTGGTCTTCTTGCTCTAGCTGCCCAAAGCAGCGCCGGTCGTGCCGCATGCTCCTGCCTCCCGTGGCCGGCTGTGCTGCCGCGGAGGCCTCACCGCCCCCTACTATTCCCACCGCTGGCCAGGCCCTGCGGCGACGGCAGCCTCACACCGCAGCGAACCAGTGAACCCTCGTACTCCTCTACGCGTGGGCATCCACTGCCGCGTCTTCCCCGGCTCCGCGTCGTCCCCTTCCTAGGCCTCGCCGTCGTCCACCGCCCTGGTGCTCTCGGCTCGGCGTGGTCAACGTGGTCAAGGAACGGCTTCCATCGGACGTGGACTGTACGTGGAGAGGCTGACAGCTGGGTCCACGGCCGCAGCAAGGAAGTGCCTCCTTATTACGTGCAAAATAATTATTCCTCCACCTGACAGCGGGGACCCATCGGATGGGCCACCATATTTCGTGAAAAAAACGTTTGCCCCTGACTACTGGGACCCACCAGATACATCTTCGCACGCAAGGAAGTGCGTCCGGGCAAAAAAAATTGATTCGCCCCCCTGACTGCTGGGGCCCACCAGCTACATCTTCGCAGGCAAGGAAGTGCCTAACAGTCGGGACCCACCTGGTCGAAGCGTACGTAGCATTGTCATTCTGGTCGCGAACGTGTACGTACATATATACTGGTGGATGTAGAGGCGCGCACGTGTCATAGTAGAGGCGCGTACGTGTCGTAGTAGAGGCGCGCACGTAGCATGTACACGTACGTACATCGGCCAGGGTGCAAGGAAGAAAATACGGCCACATATGTGTACATACGGGCGGGGTCTCGAACGCCTACTCGCGCATACGTACGGCCAGGGCTCGTGTACATGGCTGGGTCGGAACGGAGAAACAGCGTCGTCGTCGTGTTCATGGGGAGCCAACGGAATGCGTCGTGCTCAAGGGGAGGCAACGAAATGCGTTGTGTTCATGGGGAGGGGTGTGGCGTTCCGCAAAACGAAGGAAACGGACCTCCTATGGTCGAAACGGGGGTCCTGTTGATCGGGAGGAGTGTGGGTACCGCAAAACGGAGGAAACGGACCTCCTACGGTCGAAACGGGGGTCTTGTTGATCGGGAGGGGTGTGGCGTACAGCAAAATGGAGGAAACGGACCTCCTACGGTCGAAACGGGGGTCCTGTTGATCGGGAGGGGTGTGGCGTACCGCAAAACAGACGAAACGGACCTCCTACGGTCGAAACGGGGGTCCTGTTGATCGGGAGGGGTGTGGCGTACCACAAAACGGAGGAAATGGACCTCCTACGGTCGAAACGGGGGTCCTGTTGATAGGGAGGGGTGTGGCGTACCGCAAAACGGACGAAACGGACCTCCTACGGTCGAAACAGGGGTCCTGTTGATCGGGAGGGGTGTGGCGTACCGCAAAACGGACGAAACGGACCTCCTACGGTCGAAACGGGGGTCCTGTTCATCGGGAGGGGTGTGGCGTACCGCAAAACGGGACTCCACGGGATATTGTTCATCTCCACCGTCGACCTCCTCCAGCCTCCACGGGCTACCGTCGACCTCCTCCAGCCTCCACGGGCTCCTGTTCATCCAGCCTCCACCGCGCGCTACTCCACCGGCTACTGTTCAACCACCCCTCCACGGGCACCCCTCCACTGTCTACTGTTCATCCAGCCCTCCACACCACGGGGTCCTGTTGAACCACCCCTCCACGGGCACCCCTCCACCGTCTACTGTTCATCCAGCCCTCCACACCACGGGGTCCTGTGGAACCACCCCTCCACGGGCACCCCTCCACCGTCTACTGTTCATCCAGCCCTCCACCACACCACGGGGTCCTATTCATCCAAAGGCAACGCCACCGCTCACTGTTCATCCAACCCCCCCCCCCCGCAACGCTCACTGTTCATCCAGAGGCAGCATCGATCGGCTTCAGTTAGCAGCAGTAGTGAAGGAATCGCTCGATCGGGTTCAGTTAACAGCCATCGATCGATCGCTCGGGTTCAGTAACGCGTAGCCTGCAGTGCAATCGCTCGGGTTCAGTTAGAGCCCAACGCCTTGCTCGGGTTCAGTTAGAGCCAACGCCTCGCACACACGCGCGTACGTGTACGAGAGAAACGCGCATTGCTCGGGCCCCGACCTCCCACCGTAACCGGGAACTCCCCGAAATTTTCCTCGCCCTCGCTTCTACCACGGTTTTTACCGCCATGGACGGCCCAAAGAATGTCATGCAGCTGCGTCTCCGGCCCACCCAGGACGAAAAGCCCATTTTCTGTCATGATTTTTTGTCATAGAAGTAGGAGCCCACCACATCTATGATGATACCGGGTTTTATCACAATTATCGTCATAGAAGTGTCATATGTATGACAGAAAAAAATTCGTTCGGCCCAAAATGTCACGGATGTGTCTTTTTTTTGTAGTGTGAAGAATTGAACCAAACTGTCGCTTGACCCATTTGTGGTTGCGATCGACCTTCTGATGAAGACTAAGGAGAATCTCACAATCAGTCATCACCCTTGGAGCAGTGCCTTGAGGATTTGGCTCTGAAGCATTTGCGACAGTGTCATGTGTGGCAGAGTCATCATTGGTGGAGTAGGATGCAGCTTTGCGAAACTGTCCATCCAATGGACGAGTACCTTCATCAATAACAGCAGCCTTGCCCTTCTCATCAGCTGAGGAAATAGTCCGCTTGAGGACTTCAATTGGGGGCAAGTAGCTGCCATGATTGAGAGTGTCAGCCTTGTAGTTGATTGAAGACCTTGATCTGATGAATCTCATGATCCAAGGAGCATAAGGCTTCAATTCAAACGGTGAAAGAGCGACATTGGCCAAAGTCCTCATGAAGAAATCATGGTAGTTGAAAGACAGACCATGTATGATGTTGAAAAGCAGATTCTTCATGATGCCAACTTCTTCTTCATCAGAGTTGTGGCCCTTGATTGGACTGAGGGTCTTGGTCAATATCCTGTACACAGTTCTAGGCACATAGAGCAATTCCTTGACGAGGAATTTGGTCCTAGGAGCTTGGCCTGGCTTCAAAGGCTTCATCAGCACTTGCATCAGATGATCTGACAGTTCAGGGTTAGCATTGATGAGCCTTGCACCTTCAGGAGGAGGACTGACTGGGATGGCATGAAGTAATTCAGAGGTCGGTGCTTTGTAGTTAGTGTTTTCAGTCATCTAGTCCAACACCCATGAATTCACATCTTCGACGTTGCCAGTGATCTGCAGCATGGCATAGAACTGAAGAATGAGTTCTTCATTCCATTCGCAGATGTCGATGCAGAAGTTGAGCAGCCCAGCGTCATGAAGAACAATAAGGACTGGGGTGAAGCAGGGCAACAACTCCATATCCACATGAGGAATATGCTCATGGTCAAAGATCTTGTCCTTATCGAATAACAGTGAAGAGTAGAAATTCATCTGACTTGCTGTCTAGAAGCGCTTCTGTCGAAGACGGGCAGAGTCATAGGGATTGAAGTCAGTGAAGAAAATGTGCTCATTGAAGAAATCTTCAGCTTTGAACTTCTGTTTCGTGGAGAAGGGATTCTTTGGCTTGGGCTGAGGAGTGTCAGTCATAGTCTTCACAGCCTCGGGAATCACAGTCCCAGGAACCGCAGGCTGAGGAATTTCAGGTATAATGTCATCAAAAGCAGCCTAGGTCTCCATCTCAACAGCAACATTTTCATCAGCGCTAGTGGCTGGAACTTCTTCAGGTATAGTGAGGAGGGATGCCTGGTGTTCTTCAGATCCCGTGTGAATTTCTTTGGCCTGAACAGGGGACTGAGGAATCTGTTGAAGAGGTGTGAACAGTGGTGAACTGGGGTGATGACTTTTGCAGTAGTCATCATTCAGAATTGGAGTGGTGCACCCAATGCCCACATCTTCATCTTCCTCATCAATTTCTTCAACGCCGGCCTCTTAAGCAGTGAACTAAGGCATGGGCGAGGATACTAGTGGGGTTGAAGGGATGTTATCCACTTCAATTTCTTCATCCAACTGCTCTGTCGAAGCAGCAGAAGGATCTTCTTCATCTGATTCATTGGGAATCTCATATTCTTCACCAAGGGGTACAATCTCCTTTGATGGCATGCTTGAGACAGGAAAAACATCTATGGGATTTTCATACGAGCTTGTCAAAGTCTTCATTTTCTTTGGAGCTGAAGACTCTGAAGAAGTAGATGCTTTCCTTTTCTTCACAGTTGCTCACCCCGCAGCTTTGGTTTTCTTCGCTTCTGATGCAGAAGGAAGGATAGAACTTGTCATTGGTGCAAGAGGAGCAGAGGAATTTGGTTCAGTTTCTTCAGGCGCAACTGATGCAGTTGCCCTGGCATTGTCAGTGTCTTCAGTGCAGTAGTAGATGCTTCAACTGGCCTGGATTGATCCTCAGACGCAACACTAGAGGTTGCCCTGGTAGTTTCTTCAGCGGCTGGAATTTCTTCATCAACCCTGGTGGTTTCAGAATCATCAACAGTCTGATTGTCATCAGCTGTGCTTGCATGTTCTTTAGTTGGCTGTGCAGAAGCTTCAGCCTGAGGAGATTCATGTTGCGTTGGGGTTGCAACATTTGAGGTGAATCTTTCTGCCATCTTGACGAATCTGACCTTGGCTCCCAGCCAATCTGCACGGTAGGCGTCAAATTCATCACTGAGGGTTTTGATCTCAGCTTGCATGGTCACAAGTTCATCAGTTGTCATTTTGACAATGTTTTTTCTTCAAGAAATGCTCCTTTTTGTACTGAACTTTCTTCAGTTGCCTGGCCTTTTCAAATTTCCATTTTTCCTCGCCTATGAAGGCTGTCAACATGTGACTTTGGCCAGGTGTGAGATTGAAGTCAGGCATAGGAGTGTTGGGGTCCTTGTGCCAGAGATCAATGAAATCGAGGATCAACTTGGGATCCAACAGAAGAGGCACATCTGTGCCTTTGGCTCTAGCGGCCCGTTGTTATCTGTCTCTGATGATTTCAGCGAGTTCTTCATCATCAGCTTCGTCTTCACTGGACGGCACATGAAAGGGAACCTGCTTCTTGTGAGGACTTGGTCTAGTGCCTCGTTCAGCAGTGGCCTTTGTCTTCAGCAAAGTTGGGCCTGTTGAGGACTGCGGAGGAGCTGAAGAACTTGCAGATGCTCCTAAAGCAATTGAGATGCATGTGGTCCTTTGGCAAGAGGTGAGATGCGCAGGTGCCAAGGACTTTGTAGCAGTAGCTGAAGGTCTTGGAACAGAGGGGACTGGTGCTGCTTGAGGAATTTGTCGTGAGGGCTTTGATGAGCTTGGTCGTGAGGGCATTTCTGATGAACTGGGCTTATGAGCTGGCTTCTTGGGCATAGCCTTCTTAGGCTTGCTAGCAGAGGCCTCAGCAGCGGCAGCAGCAGAGTCTTTGTTGAATTTCCTCACTGCTTCTCTGGCCATTTTTGCCAACTTGGCTTGCCATTTGGCCCATTCACCAGGATAGTCCTCACCGCGCTTGGAGGCTAGTGGGATCAGCAACTTGGCCAGGTGCCAATGGAGGTCTTGGGCAAGGAGGGTGTAGTGCGAATTTCTTCATGTACTTAGGAGTAACATATCTGTACTCCCTCCATTCCCGTGCCCATCTCCTCTCAATCCTTTGTATGCGCACCTTGCGCTGATTCTTGTTCTCCTTGCCATGTTTGGCTTCATCAGGAGTGCAATATTCTGCATAGATGTCATCAGGGATCTCAAACGCTGTGTTTACTTCTGGTCTCTTTCCTCCCTTCTGAGGTCTCTTGCCATCAGCCATTTTCTTCAGCTGAGGATTCTGAACAATGGAATTCTCTGAAGAGGTATGTAACTTGTCTCCAAGGAATGTTGCAAATGAGTTAAGTTGATGAGAACCTAGTGATTCAGCAGCGGACATGTGTACCTGTGAACAGAGTATAGGTGCAAAGAATTTGGAGAGTTCATATGTGTTCTTAGAAGTTTTGCAAAATGAACAAGTTTGAGGAATTTGACCAGAGGTGTCTTGAGGAATTTCACTAAGCATTCTTCAACTTAGGTTCTAGAGTTGTATAGATTGTAAAATCCACACAATTGAGGAATCTTGAAGAAAAACGTTGCTTAGAGAAACAGATCAAGAACAGATGCTTGTGAGGTGTTTACGTGTGTGAAAATGAAGAATAAACACCTTTTGAAGATTTTGTGGAAATCAAAAGAATCAACAAGGGCAGTAAAAACAAATTTTATTTACCCTTGACGAAGAACACGATGAACTGCGATTTGTAGATGGGAAGTTCGTTCGTTCAGATCTTCCACGCCCTAACTTGGCGGCGGAAGACAGCTACGGCGGCAGCAGAGTGAAGATTTCCGCGGTCGGCGCGAGTACGACGGTGACGAGGTCGAGGCAGTGAAGCTCTTCCTCACCGACGACGATGGAAGTAGCGGCGACGCTAGGTTAGAGAGCTCGAGCGAGGGGAGTGAGGTCGAGCGGGTAAATGAAGTCTGAGGAGGGTGAGGGGTATTTATAACCGAGGTGAAAAACCGCTCGTCCGAGGAAAATGGACGAACGTGCCCCTGACCCTTCCCATCCTAGCGACATGTGTCACCCACGTACAGTGACATGGAGATCGTGCGAGATCGTGGGTGAATAGATAAGTCTTATCGTGGGATGTGGAACGGTTTGAGCGGCAAAAGCCGAAAATTCAGATAAGAATATTTTAAAGTTCCGTTCGCAAATTCTTCAGCTGACAAGGACACAGTGAAGATTTTGTACAGGTTTCAAATAGAACGCACATGAAGAATTTGTGAACAGACTGGGTTGAGTTTAGCATAGAGGGGGCGGGTACGATCACATTCACTTAGCAGAAAAGTCAACTTGAAGAATTAGCAATAAGTGAATGTTGCAGAGGACAGAAAACTCAAATATATATATATATAGTCAATGAAGAACAACGACGGAAAGAGTGAATACTCGGCAAAGTTGAAGAATTTGAACAACTGAGGAATTTCAAAAATGAAGAAAAACTCAAATTGAAGAATTTCAACTTTTGTTGGTGGCATGACCCACCGTATAAGAATGATGATTTCAGACGCCGCGTACAATTGTCATAGGGCTCTGAGAATCAAATTCTTCGTTAATTTATTCACACTTAGAGGGTTAGTCTTCATTGATTGAAGAAAAATGTTACTTTGTGTGTTGCACATCTAAGTCATCAATTTTGCATAAGTGTTAGGATATGTGTCCTTTTCAAAGGACATTCGAAGATTCTAAGATATTTAGCTCACACCGCAAATTGCTAAATCTCTTCTCATCCAAGGGATTTGTGAAGATATCGGCTAGCTGTTCTTCAGTCTTCACGTGCTCGATAGAGATGTCGCCCTTCAACACATGATCACGAAGAAAATGATGACGAATTTGGATGTGCTTTGTCTTGGAGTGCTGAACTGGGTTATGAGCAATTTTGATGGCACTCTCATTGTCACAGTAGAGAGGCACATTCTTCACATTGATGTCGTAGTCCTTGAGGGTTTGCTTCATCCATAGCAATTGAGCACAACACAAACCAGCAGCAATGTACTCAGCTTCAGCAGTAGAGAGTGATACGCAGTTCTGTTTCTTCGAGGACCAACATACCAAGGATCGTCTGAGGAAATGGCATGTGCCTGATGTTGACTTGCGGTCCACACGATCACCAGCATAGTCAGAGTCAGAATATCCAATGAGATCAAAAGCCGAGCCCTTGGGATACCATAATCCAAGTGTTGGAGTGTGAGCTAGATATCGAAGAATATGCTTCACAGCCTTATGGTGTGATTCCTTCGGTGTAGCTTGAAAACGGGCACACATGCAAACACTAAGCATAATATCTGGCCTAGATGCACATAGATACAATAAAGAGCCAATCATGGAGCGGTATACCTTTTGATTGAAGTCAATACCATGTTCATCAGTGCATAGATGGCCATTTGTGGGCATAAGGATTTTGACGCCTTTGCAATCTTGCATGCCAAATTTCCTCAACACATCCTTGAGGTATTTCTCCTGAGATATGAAGATGTCGTTGCGCTGTTGACGAATTTGAAGACCTAAGAAGAATTTCAATTCTCCCATCATAGACATTTGATATTCTTCACTCATCATATAGGCAAATTCATCACTGTAACGCTGGTCAGTACAGCCAAAGATGATATCATCAACATATATTTGGCACATGAATAATTCATCATCATAGGTTTTGGTGAAAAGAGTTGGGTCAAGTGAACCGGGTTTGAAGCCTTTCTTCATGAGGAATTCCTTCAAAGTATCATACCAGCCCGAGGAGCCTTCTTGAGGCCATAGAGGGCCTTGTTGAGTCTGAAGACTTTGTCAGGATGCTTTGGATCTTCAAAACCTGGGGGTTGAGCAACATATACTTCTTCCTAAAGCTTACCATTGAGGAATGCACATTTCACATCCATTTTATATAAGATGATATTATGATGGTTAGCATAAGCAAGCAATATGCGAATAGCCTCAAGTCTAGCAACAGGTGCAAAAGTTTCATCGAAATCAATTCCTTCAACCTGTGTGTAGCCTTGAGCTACAAGCCGTGCCTTATTCCTCACCATAAGGCCATTTTCATCTTGCTTGTTGCGGTAGATCCATTTGGTGCCGATGATATTATGCTTGCGAGGGTCTGGTTGCTTGACAAGTTCCCAGACATTGTTGAGCTCGAACTGATGTAATTCATCTAGCATCGCTTGAATCCACTCAAGCTCCAGAAATGCCTCATCAACTTTGGTGGGCTCTGTGATAGAGACAAAAGCAAAGTGCCCACAAAATTTAGACAAATGTTAAGCTTTTGAGCGTGTGAGGACCTGGTGCGTTGATGTCGCTGATGATTTTCTCGACCTGCACTTCATTTGCAACGCGAGGATGAGCAGGTTGACGACGTTGATCGGCTTGGCATTTTCTTCAGAGCCATTTTCCTCAGGTGCACCAGCATGATGTTCTTCACGTTCTGGAATGACTTCTTCAGCAGATTCTTCAGTAGGAATGACATCCTCAGTAGCCTTGAACTTGATGGATTCCTCAGGTGACTTCTCATCTAGCACAGGAGGTAGGTGCTCTCTTTGCGAGCCATTAGTTTCATCGAACCCCGCATCTACAGTTTCAACAACCTTGTGATGCACGGTGTTGAAGACTCTGTAGGTGTGCGAGTCCTTTCCGTAACCAAGCATAAAACCTTCATGTGCTTTTGGTGCAAATTTAGAATTGTGATGAGGATCTCTAATCCAACATTTAGCATTGAAGACTTTGAAATAACTCACATTGGATTTCTTGTCAGTGAGGAGTTCGTATGAGGTCTTTTTGAAGAATTTGTGAATATATACCCTGTTGATGATGTGGCACGCAGTATCAATTGCCTCGGGCCAGAAATGACGAGGCGTCTTGTATTCGTCAAGCATGGTGCGAGCCATCTCAACAAGAGTCCTGTTCTTGCGCTCCACGACGCCATTCTGCTGAGGAGTATAAGGAGCAGATAACTCGTGAGTAATACCAAGTTCATCAAGATAGTTATCAAGACCAGTATTCTTGAACTCGGTCCCATTGTCACTTCTGATGTGCTTGATCTTCACACCAAAGTTGGTTGAAGCCCTCGAGGAAAATCATTTGAAGACTTCCTGCACTTCATATTTGTAAGTGACGATATGCACCCATGTGTACCGAGAATAGTCATCAACAATAACAAAGCCATATAATGATGCAGCATTGGTGAATGTGGCATAATGAGTAGGGCCAAAGAGATCCATGTGAAGCAATTCAAAAGGACGAGTGGTAGTCATGATAGTCTTTGAGGGATGCTTGGCCTTGGTCATCTTTCCAGCTTCACAAGCTCCACACAGGTGATCCTTGAGGAATTTGACATCCTCGATGCCAATGACATGCTTCTTCTTCGCGAGCGTGTGCAAGTTCCTCATGCTAGCATGACCAAGTCGTTGATGCCATAGCCAGCCTTCTAAAGATTTTGCAAGTAGACATGTAGTAGGTTGTAGTCCTGTAGAGAAATCAACAATATACAAGTCTCCTCTCCTAAAGCCTTCGAAGACTTTGGAATGGTCAGCTTCCATGATCACAACACAACGATACTTTCCAAAGACAACAACCATATCAAGATCACAAAGCATTGAGACAGACATGAGGTTGAATCCTAAGGACTCGACAAGCATGACTTTGTCCATGTGTCGATCCTTTGAGATCGCAACCTTACCTAGACCCAATACCTTGCTTTTGCCTTTGTCAGCGTAGGTGATATGCTTCAGATGCGGTGGAGATAAAGCAGTGTCCATCAATAAATTCCTGTCACCAGTCATGTGATTTGTACATCCACTGTCGAGGACCCACTCAGTAGCTTTTGGTTGATCATCCTGCAGATGAATTAGTGCAACTTACGAACTCATATACTTCATTAGTGAAGAATATGACATCAAATTCATCAGATCAATTTCATCAAGGAATAGAACAGATATAGCAGTAGGAGGACGTGAGAAATGAAAGTTCATTTCTTCATGATTAGCTTGCGTCCTATCAAGCATATTCAGGTCTCCAGCAAATTCTTCAGACGATTAAGTTCGTCTGGAGACCTGACCTTGCATAAGAGATTAGTTCTTTTTCTTCACCACCCACATCTGGAGGGGTGGCAAAGAGTTCATCATTCTGCGAGCTCCATAAGAGAAAGGTGGAATAGAAGCCAATCCACGAATAATGCACATATTCATAGTTCTTAGATCTTTCCTGCGAAACAGAGGTGTTAGCACGATGATGTTCATATGAGGACTTTGATCCACGTGAGGAATTTGATCCATATGAGGACTTGGATCCATATGAAGACTTTGGTCCATATGAAGAATTTGATATGAGGTCCCTATTCTTCACAGGCAGTGTCATGATGACATTCATCTGAAGACTTACAAGGCACCTTTTGGGAACCCAGATTTTCTTCATAGGGGGACCATTCCTGCAGTTAGTGCCAACATATCTAGCAAATACTTCACCATTCTGATTTTTGAACAGTTCATAGTTGGAGTCAAATGACTCATCAGAAGAATATGAAGATTCACATGTAAAGCCAGATAAAGTGGATGGATCTACGGGAGGTCCTTTTGCAGCAACCCATGAGGTTTTGGGATACTGCTCAGGTTTCCAGTAGGTCCCATCAGCATTGAGTTTCCTCTCAAAGGCAATACCCTCTTTCCTAGGGTTCCTACTGAGGATCCGCTTTTTAAGCACATCACAAAGTGCTAGTATCACCGGAAGAATGAAGAGATCAAACCATCTGATCTGGGGCTTGCATCGATGTTCATTGTAGGAAGGCATTTTAGATTTCTTGTTCGGTGAAGGGGAGGTCAAGATCTCGGAGTTGAGATAGAGGTGATTCGTAGAATGATAGAAGGTCGAAGTTCCAGAGGGCATTATTTTTGTTTCCACGATTAGTTTCTGAAAGAAGTTTTAAACGTTTTTCCCTTGCAATTCGGCAAGAATAAGGGGATCGGAGTGACGCCCCCTTGCCTTGTTGGGGTGCAATCATTAGTTTGTGTGAGTGTGTGTGTGCAAGTATTGTTTGATGTTTGTCTGCTTGGTGTCTCATACTGGTTCGATAAACCTTGATTCTTAACTGAGGGAAATATTATCCGGCACTATACTATTTCATCCATTCCTCTTCGGGGAAAACCCAACACCTACCACAAGTAGCAACGACGAAGGGTGATGGAGCGACGGAGATATGGAAGGGCCAGAGATGGGCTCGGAGCTGGCGACGCCCATGGGATCGACACCAGCATGGCCACCGGTGCTAGCCATGACCGCCACGAGAGGCACGTCGACCAGTGTGTCAGTGTCATGGCACCGGCCAGTGGGAGATGAGGGCGACACTTCAGGGGTGAAAGCGAAGGATGATTCGCGAGCCATGGACGCCACCATTTTTTGAGAATTTTATGTGCCTTTTAAATGATATTTTTAAATTCTAAGAAAGATGTGCATTTTCACGGGGTATGCCCTTAGATATGGCGGGGGTTAAGATGATTTAGCACATAAATTATGTGTTAAAAAACATATCAATTATGTTGTCTGTCCTGTGTGAAATCTATGAAACCACACAAATGCATTTCTTTTATGTTAGGTTAGCCTTTTTGATTGTTCCTTTCTTGAGCTTCGCTTGTCTTTTCTTTTTGGTTAGAGCCATTAGATCTGTGCCCCTCTTTTTTAGGGTGTTTCAATTTGTACAACTTTGCACCTTCTACGCGTTCTTCTAGTATATTATGACAAGCATTTTGATGCTCTTCGGAAAAAAAGATGCAAACTTCAACCGAGGTCCTTTGATATTTCTCATGCTTTTCTATTTTGAATTGAACGTCTTCTTCAGTTATTCTAATATAGAAGTAGAATTCTCTCCTGAATTCCCCCTTCCCCGCCACCCCACTTTGCCCACCTCCTGCTTCAACACCAGTAGAGTTATCCGTCAACGAAGCCTGTTCAACCCCAAGGGCGGTGGTGGCAGATCAGTTTTGGTGCGGGACACCCTACTGTCATCAGCATACTTGGCTTCATCGCCAAGAGACACGTGCATAGCAATGTTGCCAGAGGGAAGCGCCACGTGTAGGTGCTATTGTTGCCTGCGAGAGAGCGACGAGTTATTGATTGACCCACACAACTGCCACGCGGACTCAAAGTTGTTGACCCACACATGAGGGGAGGGCGACCATCTGTGCACTGCCTTCAGATCTAGACCAGGGGATCGCTACAGCCGAAACCACGACGACACCAGATTCACCCTTCACCCCTCCCCTTGCTACCCACATAGCCACGAGGAGGAGCCACCACCGTTGCCCACTGTAAAGCCAAACACACAAGATCACCACCCAGGGTCATCGCCCCGGCTTCCAAAGCCGACTCTTCGCCACAATTAGGACACATGGCAAAAATGGACATGCAACGCAGAAGATGGACCGCACAAAAAAACCTTCGGCACTGTGTCAGATCCTGACTAGATCCAACCCCTCTCTGATGGCATTGGTGAGGAACGGGGATCACCGATGTTCGCAAGCCACCTGCTCACCCCATGGGGGCAACACCGACACATGTCAAGCGGCCAAGGTAGCAAGGCCTCTGATGCCAACCTGGCCACATGGGTCGGCATGACACGACCCTGCTATAAAAGGGTTGTGTCGTGCCGGACTGCATGCCTGACCACGGGGATCAGCCAAGCACGCCAGTTATAAAGGCCACATGGGTTGCTTTTCGGCCTTTCGGGTCTTTTATTTTCTACGAGCAAGATGCCCGTGCATTGCACGAAACATCAAGATGCATTTTTTTTATAAAACATTGTGATTGACCCATGCAGGAGTAATCCTATGTGTAAAAACTAATGATATCTCGAGAAAGAGGAGAGATAAGGTGAGGAGTGGGGCGTGGTGATGATTGGTGGTCGGACTGAGCGGAGGCATGGGGATGGATGACGCGTGCAGTGGCCACCATGTCAGATTGTTCCAGAGGCTTCCTTTTTTAATTGCTCAACAATGAGATTATGAGAGATAAGGATGAACGAGGGAAGGCCTAATCTGCAAATGTGGAGGGAGGTGCGGGTATCTTTTGCAAAATTGGCATAGTTTGCTTTGTATCCGTCAGATATAGATCGGACGGTCTATATTACAAGATGGCAGGCACACCAGCATCACTAACTCGATTTTTTTAAGGGTAGAGAAAACTTCGGAAAAATCTAAAATTAAAAAAAATGTATTTTTAAAAAATACAGAAAATCTAAAAAATATATATAGAAAAGAAAACTACTTACAAGTCGGACGGCGTGCCGCATCGGATCGTTCCAGCGCGCAATTAAAAGGGGCGTGCCATGCCCGGTCTTAAGGCCTACTAGCTTTCAAGGTCAGCTTTGTTCCATGGCGGGTCGAAGGCTGGCCCGGCCCTTTTAATCGCGTGTTGTGTCGACCTGTCGGGCACGTACCGGGCCAAAATTCCGCGTCTGCGGGCCGGCCCGCGTGGCAACAGAGGACACACCCAGAGACCCCGCCACCCGCCCAAATCCAAGCACAAGCACACCGCCGGTCGCCGGAGCCCTGCACAGCCGTACCTGCGCCGCCGGCCAGCCTGAGCCAGCCCCATAGAAGGGCCTCGCGCAACGAACAACCAGCACCACGAGCTCGGGGCGGGCAGGACCTGACCTCCCACGCCACCAGGGCGAGCCCGCCGCCGCCGCAGATCGCCACACGCCACCACCGGATCCTGCCCACGGCCGCGCACGGGAGACGATCCCCTCCGCTACCTTTCCCGGCGCCCGGCGCGTCTTCGCCGGCGGCTCCTCAGGTGGCGGCAGCGCGAGAGGAGGGCCGGCGGCGAGGGTTTCCCCCGTGTCTCCCGAGGGAGGGAACGCAGGGGACGAAGTGGTGGCTGACTTGCAGCTCCGGCCGCCCGTGTGATTGCAGTCGACCTGCTCTAAAGCTGTGGTGTTTGTCTATCCATCCACAATGGAAGTTCCAGCTCCAGATTTGTCCGGGCTACCAGCTGACATACTGATCAGCATATTCCAGTTGCTCGAGTGCCCGGACCTCCTCCGATCCGCCGCCGTCTGCACATTCTGGCAAAAGGCATACTCCACGGTCCGCCGCAGCGGCGTCTGCCCCAGTCGCCAGACCCCCTGTTTACTCTATTGTAACGAGGCCGCCGGCGTGAGGGCACTTGGCATGTACAGTCTCTCCGAACGGAATGCCTACTCCCTGCCCCTCCCTGAACCTCCCATCAGCAACTGGATTGGTTCATCACATGGATGGCTAGTCACCATGGATGAGAAGTCTGACCTGATGCTGCTCAACCCTATCACCGGTGACAAGATTGCACTCCCTCCTGTGACAACCATGGAGCATGTTAAACCTGTTGTAAACGACGACGGGGTTCTTGAAAAGTACAAGATGTCTTTCTACGACGGAGAGCTTCCGAGGGTGGAGGATACACCCTATGCATGCCCTTTGGATAGGTACGGAGATCTGGTCTATCTGAAGGCAACTTTGTCGTCCGATCCATCAGCAGGGGAATGCACTGTCATGCTCATCCATCAGCCGTACGCACAGCTCTCGTTCGCCAAAGTGGGAGATGCTCACTGGAACTGGCTCCAAATGCATAGTTTCTATGCAGATTGCATACACCATGATGGCTGTTTCTACGCAATGACTGAGGCAGGCGCAATCGATGTGTTTGATTTGAACGGACCATCTGTCGTCCACAGAAGGATTTTACCAAATCTAGTTCGGATGGTCCAGAAGTGCTACATTGTTCAGGCACCATGGGGAGATGTCCTCCAAATCATTAAGGACGAGAGTTTGGATCCTGAACAACCAGATGGTGAGACGTATGTCACTGCTTATGAAGTGTACAAGGTTGATTTTGTTGAGCTGAAGCGTGTCAAGATGAGAGGGATAGGTGAATATGCGTTGTTTACTGGGAAAAGCACAACATCTTGCTTTAGCGTAAAGGATCATCCAGGCTTGATGGCAAACCATCTATATTTTACTCATGATGATCACGACGAATTACTCAGCGGCAAAGATGATCCACGTGACATAGGAGTGTACGACTTGGAAAATGATACCAGAACCAATTTGGTTGATCCTGAACCCTGGAGGACGTGGTTCCCTCCCATATGGTTCACACCCAATCTTGCAAAAGCAGGTATATTTCATTTTCAAACAGTACTTTCCCTGATATTATTTTTAGTATTTTGAAATCTGCTTCTCACAGAATAAGAGAATTGCTCTTCCAACCTTAAGTGTGTTCCCCTCGTCTGGGTCTGTATTGGATGTTCAGAATAGCTTCAGCGTTTGGTTATGTTGAATTTCTTAAACCCCTTTGGCTAAGATTACCATGTTAGTCATGTGTCGTTTTTGCTAAATGACATGAAACATGATGAGGTTTATAGGTTGGCTTTGATACATTTTTTATGATGTTGTGCTTGTCTGGCCAAGTGTTATAGAAGAAACGTTGCATTCTCACCTAACAAATAGGCTATCATGAAGCAGCCAACTCATATTGGGGAAATAGGAAACTATAAAGTGTGAATAGTCTTGAGACGAATGCAAGATAACTCTCTTACTTTGTGCGTCCACCCTTTACAGTACTGCCATGATCACACACAAACTCCACACGATAACTATAAAACAAGCTAGGAAAAATATAAAGATGGTGGTACGTATCCTGTGAAAATGGGCATGTCTTTGATAATGTGAAAATACAATCAGAAAAGCACACGTGCAAGTATCTTAAAATTCTCAAAATAACTCTCTTACTTTCTAAGGGCGTTTTGTACATTCATGCCAATTTGAAACTTCAAATCCAGTGTACTTTGTGTGCTACAGAAAGGAAAACGGAATGTGAATAGTGTACTAAAATTAAAACTATGCTTTGACACTATTAGCCTATTTTGTCTTGTTTTGTTTTCGTAAAAGGATTTCTGTTTCGAGAAAGTTTGCACGGAGGTGGTATATGCTCTTCCACAATAGTACACTTTTGTGAGAATTCGTATGTGCTTTTTAAATGGTATTTTAAATTTTTGGAAAGATGTGCATTTTCGCAGGATATGTCCCACTAAATACATTGGGGGTTAAGATGATTTAGCATATCATTTATGTTGTCTGGCCGGGTAAGAAATTCATGTAACAAAAGAACTTTTTTTTATGTTAAGCTAGCCTTTTTTGTTTCTTCTTATTTTGAGTTTCGTTTTCCTTTTCCATTTGCTTAGAGTTTCTAGATTTGTGCCCCTTCGTTCTCTTTTGCTGTTTCAATTTGTGCAGTTTTATGCCTTCTTGCCGTTCTTATTCTAATACTGGACAATATTATACGCATTTTGGTGTTGGTCGAGAAAAGAGTGCAAATTTCAGCCGATAGTACCTTTAATATTTGTCTTTCCTTTTATATCCAGTTGTTCAAATGGCACCTCGCTGTTATTTGCATTTTAAGTTTTCTTTGATATTTGTTCTGATTATTATCTTTGTTTTCATTGGAGAAGTGGTTTACTAATATGTACAAAAATTGCAACCGAATGTACAGCAACATTTGACATAAATCACACATCTCATTCTTTAATCTTTATATATTCTGTTCCATAGAAGTTGCATTAATTCTTGTGAACTGCAAAGCTGATCATTTGTTGACTATTAACTTAATTAGGCTTAATAACCTATCAGGGCTTATAAATGCACTGTTACACCACATGTGATGGACTGATCGTGTACCTGTTTACTCTGATAAAATCTCCTTGTCAGTTTTTTCTTCTGTTTAACATGGAGCTGAATTATTGTGTGGATCCGAAAAGAACCACCTACTACCATAGATTAAAAAATGTAGGAATGCTTGCAATCATTGTAACTATGGGCATATGTTTATTACCGAAAAAGGCTTTCGCCCCGCTTTATATATAAAGCATCAAACCACAAGCATTCACCGCAACACACGCTACGCCACCGCAACACACGCACACACCCAAGACAGGATACATAGGCGCTGAGCGCGGCAACACCACTCCTAGCACTACCGCCCCGAAGAGATGAAGCTACATATGACGAACCATACACTCCAAGGCGGCGCCTTCAGGAAGGGTACGACGCCGGAGCGCCGCCACCGCCCGATCCAAGGATCAGAGTTTCCCCCGGAGCCGCATGACGGGCAATGAGAGCCGCGACGACGCCTTCAAGAAGGGAACGATCTTCGCCGCCGCCGGTCCGTCCGAAGATAGAGCAGGTTTTCACCTCGGCCAATATTCACCACCACCGAACGCCACACCCCGGCAACCACGCCGCCCACACAACCATGGTGACCGGGCAGCACCAAGGCACGGGCTCTGCCCAAGAGCAGCGCGCAACCACCACCAGGGCCGCCGCCCCAGCATCCAAGACCTCGACACCACCTCACCCGAGACCCGCCGCACCCCAACAAAAGGGACGAGCGGACAGGTCCCACCTTTCGCGCCCCTGGGCAACCCCCAGCGTCGAGGCCCAAAGGGTCGGCCAGAACTGGCATCCACCGACCCATCCTGCTGCCCCAAGCGCGAGACGAGCTCGGTCCTGCAGCACCGAGAGGGGGACGAGGTCAGTCCTGCTGCACCGTGCGCGAGACGAGCTCGGTCCTGCTGCATCGTGCGCGAGACGAGCTCGGTCCTGCGGCATCGGGCGCGAGACGAGCGGTGGACCGCAGCTGGGAGAGGACCAGCCCATTGATGGGGGTAGCGCCCGGGCGACGAGGAGATGGGGTGAAGGTCGAGACGGCCCGAACGCAGACAAACCGACGCCAGAGAAGCCGGCCGTTGCCGCGGGCAGATCCATCGAGCCACCGTGAAGCCGCCACGACACCGGTAGGCCACCACCGAGACCTACCCCTGCCGCCGCCCACGGCCGGAGCAGCGGCCACGCCCAGCCGCTGCCCTACTCGCGTCGCCCGGCGAGCTCCAAGCGCCGGAGCCGCCGGGCACGCACCACCGGAGCCAGGTGCCGCCGGCCGGCCCCCAAAGCCAGATCCGGCCAGATTCGGCAAGAGACCGGTCGCGCGCCACCTCCCGAGCCGGGAGCACCGCAGCCGCCCCGCGCGCAGAACGAGGGACGCCGGAGCGCCGCCACTGCAGGCCACCCCGCCGCCCCGCGAAACCGCCACCGCGCCGCTGGATCCCGCGGACGTCCAGCGCCGCCGCTCGAAGGAGCCACCCCGCGCCGGCGCCCCCAAGCGGACGGGGAAGGAGGACCCCGCCGCCGCCGCGCCCCCCGGACTTTGCCCGACGGAGCTCGCCGGCGACGGCGGGGGGAAGGGGAGGGAGGCGGGGCCGAGGGCCGTGGCCGCAGGGAGCCCCCCGGGCGCGCGCGGGCGCGCCGCGGGAGGGGAGGGGAGGAGAGGGGGAGGGGGGGCCGGGAGTCGCACGCCTGGCGGCCGGCAGCGGCGGGGAGGCTAGGTCGGGGCGGTGGCGGCGAGGGGAGGAACCCTAGCGGAGCGGGTCGCTCGGGGGAGCCGAAAAGTGGCTCTCACAACCAGCTACTGGCTATGCTCGGCATATGTTTATTGTCGTGTTACTTTGCATAGTCCATGTCTTCATGCTTGCTTGAAACAATGCAACCTTTTGCCACTGTCTACTTTACAATAAATACAATTTGCATGGAAAATTCCAAAAAAAAAAAATCTAACACTAAAATTTGAGAGAAGTGCTCATATATCATATTATTATATTCTGGTCACTTTTCTGGTTAGTTGCTAGCTCATTTCCCTGTTAGACTGTCACCTAAAGGTAGGCCATTATGAATCAGTCATTTTTACTATTTTCTCCTGTGGCAAATTTTAGCATGGTCCCTCTTACCTCCCCTTTTCACATGAGAGGTAAGAGTGCATAATAAATCTGAGCCATTGATTTGATTAAATAGTGGTCTGATTTACTCTTACCTTCTTACCTCCCATGTGAAAAGAGGGGGTACGAGGCAGCATGTTAAAATTACTCTTCTCATGTTACATATATGACCCTCTCTCTCATTTTTGTGATTTAG
The DNA here is from genome assembly GCF_018294505.1 of Triticum aestivum. Lineage (NCBI taxonomy): Eukaryota > Viridiplantae > Streptophyta > Magnoliopsida > Poales > Poaceae > Triticum > Triticum aestivum. The sequence goes on from NC_057814.1 coordinate 546,601,804, forward strand.
CCACATGTTCTGTTAGTACTTCATTAACCTCTTATTCCGCGAGTGTCAGTCCTTAACCCAATGCGTAGTCTCTTACATATTCTGCCTTTATTTGAACGTATGATTTTATATCAAACACAAAGAAATTATGTTAGCTCTTTTACGGTCGAGCTGCCACCCCACAACAGGTTCCCCCCTGTCGAGCAAGTTCCCCACATGAAGAACTCTTAGGAATCTTAGAAATTATATATGAACTACATGCCAAATTGGCGTCAAAATTGCCATCGTTTAAGCTGTCTTAGATCCTATGAGCATAAAAATTTCCAGCATGCAGCTTGCTTTGTGCACAAATAGTTGAAGAGAACAAATGCGCTTCAGCTTGTGCAGAAACTATCAGCTGCGGCATATCAGATTAAGATGCAGCAGTGGTTGTTTTAACACTTCCTGTGATGCTCTGACACCGTCCGTAGCAGACGTGCGCTCATTCAGAATGCAGAATTGTCTTTGTTTTCGCCATCAATCTTACCAACAAAGGTTAATCCAATATGACAACTCTGTTTTTTTATATGATTATTAAGCCAAGCTGCTGCGAATGAATTGCAGATGCCGAATTTTGATACCTTTTCATAGAAGAAAAGAAGTTAACATATAAGATTATACTGACTACAACATTTCTTACATGGTGTGTTCATAAGAATAAGAATGAAAATTTGGCCTTCACTGTGAGCCTCCCATGGAATCCGTCCTTGTTCCATGCTGAATTCTGGTTGCATTTTTCTGTTCTGGCAGGGCTGTAGGTCTTTTTGTTCGCCCTTTGGATTTTTTTTATTCTTTTGGTTATTCTACAATATCTACTGCAATACATGGAATCCTTGATCGCCTCTTACAATGAATTAAGTCATTTGTAATTTAACCCTGTGAATCTAATAACACTGATCTTACACATTCTAATATTTTTACTTATCTACAGATGCCATCTGCACCTGCACCCAAGGGGTGTCGACTTCTGCAAGTACAAGTGAGGTAACAGCAAGCAGCTGAGGCCAAAGAAGAAGATCAAGAACTAGAGAGCCACCAGTCAGTTTAATGGGCCTGTTAAAATCCATCGTCGTGTCAGGGTTTATGCTTCGTTATCGTCTCTGTTTGTCGTTAAACCTTATTTACTTTGCTTTCAGCCTCATATTGCTTTGGTGATCTTTGAAAGAAAATTTGTATCATGAGTATCATAAAAGGTAGATGATGTTGCTCCATAAATTGTGGTCATTTTCATCCTGCTACAGTCTGCTCTTATAAAATGTCTGTGCAGAAGAATGTGTAATCACACTGCTGACATAGAGTTTTTATCCACCACCAAATTGAAGTCCTCCTGGGCCTTCGCCTCTGCTTTCCACGATCCCAACAACTACATATACTCATGATTGTGCTCGACGCCGCCACTGCTTCACAGGCTTAACCTTTTTCTTTTTTGAGGACTCTTCACAGGCTTAATCAAACCTGGCCACATGTCCCGACTATGTATTAAAAAAATGTTAAAAAATTGCTACAGCAGGGACATGTACCTTTTTCTTTTATGACTATGTATTAAAAATGGTACAGCCGGGACATAGTAGAAGAAAAAGAAATAGCTGACGTTGCACATAGTTAAAAAAATCTTAAAATTTGGTGCAGCCTGGACATGTACCAATTTTTTAATATTTTTTAATACATAGTCAACATTTTTTCTAGATTAAGCCGGGACATCTACACAGGTTTAACATTTTTGAGCTTAATCAAACCTTTTCCATTTTCTAGATTTGTATTTCACATTTTTTAATACATAGTCAACATTTTTTCTATACCATTTTTTTTAAATCAAGCGCTTGATTAACATTTTTCAAATACAAGATCTACATTTTTTTAATACATGGTCAACATTTTTCCTATAAACACTTTAAATCTTTTTCAAATGCTTGACTAACATTTTACTAATACAAGGTAATATTTTTCTATGATTATATAACATTTTCAAATGCTTTATCAATATTTTAAAATGCAAGATTAACACTTTTTAATGCATCGTCAATATTTTTCTATACACATTTAACATTTTTCAAATGCTTGATTAATATTTTTGAAATACTTCTTCAATATTTTTTATAATACTTGATTAATATTTTCATATGCATGATCAACAGATTTCATCATTTTTTCATACATGTTCAACATTTTTTCTATACACAATCAATATTTTTCAAACACTTTACTAACATTTTTCAAATACATTTTAAACATTTTTTCAAATTCTTGATTAACATAATTTAAATACATGATCAAGTTTTATCACAGACATTATATATTTGTTTGTATACATTTCTCATGTGCATTGTCAAGATTTTTTCTATACACATTTAACAGTTTTAAAATGCATGATTAACATTTTTCAAACATTAAAAAAGTTATACTTTGTAATACTCCCTCCGCCCAAAATTCTGGTCTTGCATTTGTCTAGATACGTATGTATCTTACACTAAAATGTAACTAGATACATCCATATTTAGACAAATCTAAGACAAGAATTTTGGGACGGAGGGAGTGTATATTTTTAGAATTTTTGAAAGTGTAAAGAAAAGTTAAAAAAGAAGTAAACAAAGAAAACAAAAGGTCAAACAAACATAAAAAAGAGAATGGCTTCGCGCGATCTGGGCTGGCGCTTCACCGAGAGCTGAGTCTGTCTCCCTTGCAGCGAGATATAGTTGCGGGAGCTCCTATTGGGCGAGTTTAGGGCCAGGAAAGCTTCCTGGCGCCCAAGGCCCATCCCTCGTGGGCTGGCCCATTTACATGGCTCACTCTTGACTGTTGAGGGAAAAAACGAAATAGATCGTGAATTAAAAATGTTCATGATTTTGAAAAAAAATTGGTTTGAACTTTTTTCATTGAATTTGAAAACTAGTTCATCGAGTTTGAAAAAATAATAATCAATTAGAAAAAATCACCGTATTTGAAAAAATTCATCCAATTTTAAAAAAAGTTCATCCAATTTGAGAAAAAAAAAGTTCAGCGATATGAAGAAAAAAATTACGAATTTGAATAAAGTTCATCGAAAAAATTAAAAATGGAAAAAAGTAAAGAAAGAAGAATAAAAAAAGAAAAGATCTAACTAAACGCATCTGGTGGTTTGGCTGTGTGGTTACTGTCGATCGGGTTCAAAGCACTATGGGATCACAAAATAGGAATCGCCCATAGTTGCGCCCGACCTTAGTGCTATCTTTTTAGAGCATCACGGAGCCATACAGCCCCCCCCCTTTCCATTGTAGAGCATGAAACCAAAAGTTTTACAGAACGTACTTCAGGAAATGAAAAAAAACAGAAAGGTAAACAAGCGAGGCGAAGGCGCCCAAACTACTGCCAGGAACTAAAAACCTCAAAGGCTAGTCTAAGGAAGTATCGAAGGCCCTTATTACATGCAAGGAGGAAACTCCAGAAGTCGGAGCAAAAGCTTAGTAAACACGCTAAGCTAAACAGTCGCCAACACATGAGGCCGGGGTGAGCTGATCTCTCTATGATTTCTTCAGCGGCGTCTGCATTGGAGAGCAGGTTTCCAAAATGGACACCGGACAGAGTTCTTGTCCCTCAGGATCAACGCTGGGGGGCTGCCCGTAGGTGTTGAGGTTGGTTTCGCCGTTCCAGTCAGAGACAGCCTTGACAGTAGACCTTGCCCCAGCGTCGATTCTGGAGAGATATTCACCCCATCGGTAGGCGGTATGGTTTTTTTATCTGCTCCGAAAGCATTCTCGAGAAGCATCCACCCTCTCCTCTTGATGTTTGAAGAGAATTCTCCATTTCTTCAGGGTTGTAAGAATCAAATACCGGACCTGTTTAGTATCAGACCAGATGGCATTGTTAAAAACAAGTGCATTCCTAGTTTTCCACAGGCACCATAAGACACAGACGCAAATGGAGTTTAATGCAGAATGATTTTTACTAGTTGGCCGGTATTTAGCAATAGAAAGGTTGTTTGTCCCAAGAGGGAGTTTAAAGAAATCCTTAACATGGTTCCACGTTGCCTTAGCAACCACACACTCAAAGAAAAGGTGTTGGACACTCTCATCTTTGGAACAGAATAGACAACTTGGTGTTTTGTCAATCCCCCTTTTTTGTGGCTGTCTTTTGTCATAATTTTATTATTGGAAAATAATCATAGAAACACTTGTACCCTAGGGGGGTAACAATAGACCAAATAGTAGGAATGTAAACAGGTTTCACCCCTCTAATATTAATAATGTTGTATAAAGAGCTAGTAGAAAAACCCATTTGGCTTCATGTTGCCAAATAAGGGCATCATCTTCATCATAAAGCTTTATACTTTGCATAATTTGTTCTAAACAGAACCAGGACTCCATCATTTGAGGAGTGAAGATCCTTCTAAAGGAGAGTTTGATGTTAGTGCCATCCCAAACCTCAGAGAGAGTCACACATTGTTGGTGACAAATCCTATAAAGAGGCCAGAACTGGATAGATAGGGGGAAGGTACCAAACCAGGTGTCCTCCCAAAACCTAATTTTCCTCGCATTACCAGGGACCCACCCAAAACCATGTTTGACAGCTCTTGCTGCCCACATTACACCCTGCCAAAACTTTGAAGTTCTTTGGGCACTACAAGCAAAGATGTTGGGGAAGTCCTTCAGGTACTTCTGGTCTACTATAGTTTTCCAAATTTTACCTTCATCACTATTGTACCTCTTAATCCAATTGTTTGGAAACGTAGCATGCAATTTCAAAAATTCCCTACGCTCACGCAAGATCTATCTAGCAGATGCATAGCAACGAGAGGGGAAGAGCATCTTCATACCCTTGAAGATCGCAAAGCGGAAGCGTTTATCAACGCGGTTGATGTAGTCGTACACCTTCACGATCCGTCCCGATGAAGTACCGAACGTACGGCACCTCCGCGTTCAACACACGTTCAGCTCGATGACGTCCTCGCCTTCTTGATCCAGCAAGAGGGGGCGAAGTAGTAGATGAGTTCCGGCAGCACGACGGCGTGGTGACGGTGTTGGTGAAGAACAATCTCCGCAGGGCTTCGCCAAGCACTACGAAAACTATGACAGAGGATAAACTAGAGGGGACGGGGTTGCCGGCACACGGCTTGGTGATTCTTGATGTGTTCCAGGTGCTAGCCCTGCCGCTCTATTTATATGTTGAACCCTGGGGTCGAAACTTGGAGTAGAAGCCTCCTCAAAGTCGGTTTTGCCCGCAAGGAAGAGTCCTTCTTGGACTTCCAGGACCAGACGCCACGGTCCTTGGCGTCTGGCCCAGACGCCATGGGCCTCGGCGTCTGGCCCAGGGCCAGACGCCAGGGTCTCCGGCGTTTGGCCCCCTGGCCTCTGCAAAACTCCTTTTGCACCGACCTAAAGCCCCGTGGGCTTCACCCCTTGGCCGAACCATATCATCCTATATATCAATCTTCACCTCTGGACCATTCCCGAGCTCCTCTTCATGTCTCTAATATCATCCGGGACTCCGAACAACATTCGGTCACCAACATACATAACTCATATAGTACTATATCGTCAACGAACGTTAAGCGTGCGGACCCTACGGGTTCGAGAACTATGTAGACATGACCGAGACACCTCTCTGGTCAACAACCAATAGCGGAACCTAGATGCCCATATTGGCTCCTACATATTCTACGAAGATCTTTATCGGTCGAACCTTATGACAACATACGTAATTCCCTTTGTCATCGGTATGTTACTTGCCCGAGGTTCGATCATCGATATCTTCATACCTAGTTCAATCTCGTTACCGGCAAGTCTCCTTACTCGTTCCGTAATACATCATCCCACAACTAACTCATTAGTCACATTGCTTGTGAGGCTTCTTATGATGTGCATTACCGAGAGGGCCCAGGGATACCTCTCCGATACTCGGAGTGACAAATCCTAATCTCGATTCACGCCAACCCAACAAGACACCTTCGGAGATACCTGTAGAGCATCTTTATAATCACCCAGTTATGTTGTGACATTTGATAGCACACAAGGCATTCCTCCGGTATCCGGGAGTTGCATGATCTCATAGTTAAAGGAATATGTATTTGACATACATGAAAGCAATAGCAATATAACTGAACGATCAACATGCTAAGATAATAGATGGGTCTTGTCCATCACATCATTCTCCTAATGATGTGATCCCGTTATCAAATGACAACACATGTCTATGGTTAGAAAACTTAACCATCTCTGATTAGCAAGCTAGTCTAGTAGAGGCTTACTAGGGACACGGTGTTTTGTCTATGTATCCACACATGTATCAAGTTTCTAGTTAATACAATTGTAGCATGAATAATAAACATTTATCATGATATAAGGAAATATAAAATAACAACTTTATTATTGTCTCTAGGGCATATTTCCTTCAGTCTTCCACTTGCACTAGAGTCAATAATCTAGTTCACATCGCCATGTGATTAACACCAATAGTTCACATCGCCATGTGAATAACACCCATATTTCACATCGCCATGTGAACAACACCCAAAAGGTTTACTAGAGTCATTAATCTAGTTCACATCGCCATGTGATTAACACTTCAAAGAGTACTAAGGTGTGATCATGTTTTGCTTGTGAGAGAGGTTTAGTCAACGGGTCTACCACATTCAGATTCGTATGTATTTTGCAAATTTCTATGTCTACAATGCTCTGTACGGAGCTACTCTAGCTAATTGCTCCCACTTTCAATATGTATCCAGATTGAGACTCAGAGTCATCCGGATCAGTGTCAAAGCTTGCATCGACGTAACCCTTTACGATCCTTGTCACCTCCATAACCGAGAAACATATCCTTAGTCCTCTAAGGTAACTAAGGATAATTTTGACCGTTGTCCCGTGATCTACTCCTGGATCACTATCATACCCCCTTGCCAAACTCATGGCAAGGTACGCAATAGGTCTGGTACACAGCATGGCATACTTTTATAGAACCTATGACTGAGGCACAGGGAATGACTTTCATTCTCTTTCTATTTTCTGCCATGGTCGGGTTTTGAGTCTTTACTCAACTTCACACCTTGCAACACAGGCAAGTACTCCTTCTTTGACTGTTCCATTTTGAACTACTTCAAAATCTTGTCAAGGTATGTACTCATTGAAAAAATCTTATCAAGCGTCTTGATCTATCTCTATAGATCTTGATGCTCAATATGTAAGCAGCTTCACCGAGGTATTTCTTTGAAAAAACTCCTTTCAAACACTCCTTTATGCTTTCCAGAAAATTCTACATCATTTCCGATCAACAACATGTCATTCACATATACTTATCAGAAAGGTTGTAGTGCTCCCATTCACTTTCTTGTAAATACAGGCTTCTCCAAAAGTCTGTATAAAACTATATGCTTTGATCAACTCATCAAAGAATATATTCCAACTCCAAGATGCTTGCACCAGTCCATAGATGGATCGCTGGAGCTTGCACATTTTGTTAGCACTTTTAGGATTGACAAAACCTTCTTGTTGCATCATATACAACTCTTCTTTAAGAAATCCATTAAGGAATGCAGTTTTGACATCCATTTGCCAGATTTCATAAAATGTGGCAATTGCTAACATGATTCGAACAGACTTAAGCATCGCTACGAGTGAGAAAATCTCATAGTAGTCAACACCTTGAACTGGTCAAAAACCTTTTGCGATAAGTCAAGCTTTGTAGATAGTAACACTACCATCAGCGTCCGTCTTCCTCTTGAAGATACATTTATTCTTTATGGATTGCCGATCATCGGGCAAGTCAACCAAAGTCCATACTTTGTTTTCATACATGGATCCCATCTCAGATTTCATGGCCTCAAGCCATTTCGCGGAATCTAGGCTCATCGTCGCTTCCTCATAGTTCATAGGTTCGTCATGGTCTAGTAACATGACTTCCAGAAAGGATTACCGTACCACTCTGGTGCAGACCATACTCTGGTTGACCTACGAGGTTCGGTAGTAACTTGATCTGAAATTTCATGATCATCATCATTAGTTTCCTGACTAATTGGTGTAGGAATCACTGGAACTGATTTCTGTGATGAACTACTTTCCAATTCGGGAGAAGGTACAACTACCTCATCAAGTTCTACTTTCCTCCCACTCACTTCTTTCGAGAGAAACTCCTTCTCTAGAAAGGATCCATTCTTAGGAATAAAGATCTTGCCTTCAGATCTGTGATAGAAGGTGTACCCAATAGTTTCTTTTGGGTATCCTATGAAGACGCACTTCTCCGATTTGGGTTCGAGCTTATCAGGCTGAAGCTTTTTCACATAAGCATCGCAACCTCAAACTTTAAGAAATGACAGCTTAGGTTTCTTGCCAAACCATAGTTCATACGGTGTCGTCTCAACAGATTTAGATGGTGCCCTATTAACGTGAATGCAGCTGACTCTAATGCATAACCCCAAAACGATAGTGGTAAATCGGTAAGAGACATCATAGATCGCACCATATCTAATAAAGTACGGTTACGACGTTCGAACACACCATTATGCTTGTGGTGTTCCAGGTGGCATGAGTTGTGAGACTATTCCACATTGTTTTTAAATGAAGACCAAACTCATAACTCAAATATTCACCTCCACGATCAGATCGTAGAAACTTTATTTTCTTGTTACGATGATTTTCCACTTCACTCTGAAATTCTTTGAACTTTTCAAATGTTTCAGACTTATGTTTCATTAAGTAGATATACCCATATCTGCTCAAATCATATGTGAAGGTCAGAAAATAACAATACTGCCGCGAGCCTCAACACTTATCGAACTGCATACATCAGTATGTATTATTTCCAATAAGTCAGTTGCTCGCTCCATTGTTCCGGAGAACGGAGTCTTAGTCATCCTGCCCAAGAGGAATGGTTCGCAAGCATCATGTGATTCATAATCAAGTGATTCCAAAATTCCATCAACATGGAGTTTCTTCATGCGCTTTACACCAATATGACCTAAACGGCAGTGCCACAAATAAGTTGCACTATCATTATTAACTTTGCATCTTTTGGCTTCAATACTATGTGTATCACTGCGATCGAGATTCAGTAAACCATTTACATTGGATGTAAGACCATAGAACGTTTTATTCATGTAAATAGAACAACAATTATTCTCTGACTTAAATGAATAACCATGTCGCAATAAACATGATCCAATCATATTCATGCTCAACGCAAACACCAAATAACATTTATTTAGTTCCAATACTAATCCCGAAGGTAGAGGGAGTATGCGATGGTGATCTTATCAACCTTGGAATAATTTCCAACACACATCGTCACCTCGCCCTCAACTAGTCTCTGTTCATTTTGTAACTCCTATTTCGAGTTACTAATCATAGCAACTGAACCGGTATCAAATACCTAGGGGCTACGATGAACACTAGCAAGTACACATCAATAACATGTATATCATATATACTTTTGTTCACTTTGCCATCCTTCTTATCCGCCAAGTATTTGGGGTAGTTCCGCTTCCAGTGATTATTCATTTGCAGTAGAAGCACTCAGTTTCAGGCTTGGGTCTAGCTTTGGGCTTCTTCATGGGAGTGGCAACTTGCTTCCATTCTTTCTTGAAGCTCCCTTTATTTCCCTTGCCCTTTTACTTGAAACTAGTGGTCTTGTCAACCATCAACACTTGATGCTTTTTCTTGATTTCTACCTTCGCCGATTTCAGCATCGCGAAGAGCTTGGGAATCGTTTCCGTTATCCCTTGCATATTATAGTTCATCACGAAGTTCTAGTAACTTGGTGATAGTGACTAGAGAACTCTACCAATCACTATCTTATCTGGAAGATTAACTCCCACTTGATTCAAGTAATTGTAGTACTCAGACATTCTGAGCACATGCTCACTAGCTGAGCTATTCTCCTCCATCTTGTAGGCAAAGTACTTGTCAAAGGTCTCATACCTCTTAACACGGGCATGAGTCTGAAATACCAATTTCAGCTCTTGGAACATCTCATATGCTCCGTGGCGTTTCAAAACGTTTTTGAAGTCCCGGTTCTAAGTCGTAAAGTATGGCGCACTAAACTATCAAGTAGTCATCATACCGAGCTTGTCAAATGTTCATAACGTCTACATCAACTCCTGCAACAGGTCTGTCACCTAGCGGTGCATCAAGGATATAATTCTTCTGTGCGGCAATGAGGATAATCCTTAGATTACGGATCCAGACTGCTGAAGGAAATATGCCCTAGAGGCAATAATAAAGTTGTTATTTATATTTCCTTATATCATGATAAATGTTTATTATTCATGCTAGAATTGTATTAACCGGAAACTTAGTACATGTGTGGATACATAGACAAACAGAGTGTCACTAGTATGCCTCTACTTGACTAGCTCGTTGAATCAAAGATGGTTAAGTTTCCTAGCCATAGACATGAGTTGTCATTTGATTAACGGGATCACATCATTAGAGAATGATGTGATTGACTTGACTCATTCCGTTAGCTTAGCACTTGATCGTTTAGTATATTGCTATTGCTTTCTTCATGACTTATACATGTTCCTATGACTATGAGATTATGCAACTCCCGAATACCGGAGGAACACTTTGTGTGCTACCAAACGTCATAATGTAACTGGGTGATTATAAAGGTGCTCTACAGGTGTCTCCGATGGTACTTGTTGAGTTGGCATAGATTGAGATTAGGATTTGTCACTTCCGATTGTCGGAGAGGTATCTCTGGGCCCTCTTGGTAATGCACATCACTATAAGCCTTGCAAGCAATGTGATTAATGAGTTAGTTGCGGGATGATGCATTACGGAACGAGTAAAGAGACTTGCCGGTAACGAGATTGAACTAGGTATTGAGATACCGATGATCGAATCTCGGGCAAGTAACATACTGATGTCTACTACGCAACCTTCTTCTTGTAGACGTTGTTGGGCCTCCAAGTGCAGAGGTTTGTAGGACAGTAGCAAATTTCCCTCAAGTGGATGACCTAAGGTTTATCAATCCGTGGGAGGCGTAGGATGAAGATGGTCTCTCTCAAGCAACCCTGCAACCAAATAACAAAGAGTCTCTTGTGTCCCCAACACACCCAATACAATGGTAAATTGTATAGGTGCACTAGTTCGGCGAAGACATGGTAATACAAGTGCAATATGGATGGTAGATATAGGTTTTTGTAATCTGAAAATATAAAAACAGCAAGGTAGCAAGCGATAAAAGTGAGCGTGAACGGTATTGCAATGCTAGGAAACAAGGCCTAGGGTTCATACTTTCACTAGTGCAAGTTCTCTCAACAATAATAACATAATTGGATCATATAACTATCCCTCAACATGCAACAAAGAGTCACTCCAAAGTCACTAATAGCGGAGAAGAACGAAGAGATTATAGTAGGGTACGAAACCACCTCAAAGTTATTCTTTCGGATCGATCTATTCAAGAGTTCGTACTAGAATAACACCTTAAGACACATATCAACCAAAACCCTAATGTCACCTAGATACTCCAATGTCACCTCAAGTATCCGTGGGTATGATTATACGATATGCATCACACAATCTCAGATTCATCTATTCAAACCAACACAAAGTACTTCAAAGAGTGCCCCAAAGTTTCTACCGGAGAGTCAAAACGAAAATGTGTGCCAACCCCTATGCATAAGTTCACGAGGTCACGGAACCCGCAAGTTGATCACCAAAACATACATCAAGTAGATCAGGTGATATCCCATTGTCACCACAGATAAGCACATGCAAGACATACATCAAGTGTTCTCAAATCCTTAAAGACTCAATCCGATAAGATAACTTCAAAGGGAAAATTCAATCCATTACAAGAGAGTAGAGGGGGAGAAACATCATAAGATGCAGCTATAATAGCAAAGCTCGCGATACATCAAGATCGTGCCGAATCAAGAACACGAGAGAGAGAGAGAGAGAGAGAGAGAGAGAGATCAAACACATAGCTACTGGTACATACCCTCAGCCCCAAGGGTGGACTACTCCCTCCTCGTCATGGAGTCTTGGAGAGCGCCGGGATGATGAAGATGGCCACCGGTGATGGATCCCCCCTCCGGCAGGGTGCCGGAATAGGGTCCCGATTGGTTTTTGGTGGCTACAGAGGCTTGTGGCGGCGGAACTCCCAATCTATCCTGTTCCCCGATGTTTTTAGGGTATATTGATATATATATAGGCGAAAGAAGTCGGTCAGGGGAGCCATGAGGGGCCCACGAGGGTGGGGGCGCGCCCAGGGGGCAGGTGCGCCTCCCTGCCTCGTGGCCACCTTGTTGCTTCCCTGACGTACGCTCCAAGTCTCCTGGATTGCTTCCGTTCCAAAAATAACTCTCCCGAAGGTTTCATTCCGTTTGGACTCTGTTTGATATTCGTTTTCTTCGAAACACTGAAACAAGGGAAAAAACAGGAACTGGCACTGGGCTTTGGGTTAATAGGTTAGTCCCAAAAATAATGTAAAAGTGTAAAATAAAGCCCATAAACATCCAAAACAGATAATATAATAGCATGGAACAATAAAAAATTATAGATACGTTGGAGACGTATCAGCATCCCCAAGCTTAATTCCTACTCGTCCTCGAGTAGGTAAATGATAAAAACAGAATTTTTGATGTGGAATGCTACCTAACATATTTATCCATGTAATCTTCTTTATTGTGGCAAGAATATTCAGATCCATAAGATTCAAGACAAAAGTTTAATATTGACATGAAAACAATAATACTTCAAGCATACTAACAAAGCAATCATGTCTTCTCAAAATAACATGGCCAAAGAAAGTTATCCCTACAAAATCATATAGTCTGGCTATGCTCTATCTTCATCACACAAAATATTTAAATCATGCACAACCCCGATGACAAGCCAAGCAATTGTTTCATACTTTTGATGTTCTCAAACTTTTTCAATCTTCACACAATACATGAGCGTGAGCCATGGACATAGCACTATAGGTGGAATAGAATGGTGGTTGTGGAGGAGACAAAAAGGAGAAGATAGTCTCACATCAACTAGGCATATCAACGGGCTATGGAGATTCCCATCAATAGATATCAATGTGAGTGAGTAGGGATTGCCATGCAACGGATGCACTAGAGCTATAAGTGTATGAAAGCTCGAAAAGAAACTAAGTGGGTGTGCATCCAACTCGCTTGCTCACGAAGACCTAGGGCATTTTGAGGAAGCCCATCATTGGAATATACAAGCCAAGTTCTATAATGAAAGATTCCCACTAGTATATGAAAGTGACAACATAGGAGATTCTCTATCATGAAGATCACGGTGCTACTTTGAAGAACAAGTGTGGTAAAAGGATAGTAGCATTGCCCCTTCTCTCTTTTTCTCTCATTTTTTTTGTTTTTTGGGCCTTCTCTTTTTTTGGCCTCTTTTTTCTCTTTTTTTTTTTATTTTTTGTCCGGAGTCTCATCCCGACTTGTGGGGGAATCATAGTCTCCATCATCCTTTCCTCACTGGGACAATGCTCTAATAATGATGATCATCACACTTTTATTTACTTACAACTCAAAAATTACAACTCAATACTTAGAACAAGATATGACTCTATATGAATGCCTCCGGCGGTGTACCGGGATGTGCAATGACTCATGAGTGACATGTATGAAAGAATTATGAACGGTGGCTTTGCCACAAATACGATGTCAACTACATGATCATGCAAAGCAATATGACAATGATGAAGCGTGTCATAGCAAACGGAACGGTGGTAAGTTGCATGGCAATATATCTCGGAATGGCTATGGAAATGCCATAATAGGTAGGTATGATGGCTGTTTTGAGGAAGGTATATGGTGGGTGTATGATACCGGCGAAAGGTGCGCGGTATTAGAGAGGCTAGCAATGGTGGAAGGGTGAGAGTGCGTATAATCCATGGACTCAACATTAGTCATAAAGAACTCATATACTTATTGCAAAAATCTATTAGTTATCGAAACAAAGTACTACGCGCATGCTCCTAGGGGAATAGATTGGTAGGAAAAGACCATCGCTCGTCCCCGACCGCCACTCATAAGGAAGACAATAAATAAATAAATCATGCTCCGACTTCATCACATAACGGTTCACCATACGTGCATGCTACGGGAATCACAAACTTTAACACAAGTATTTCTCAAATTCACAACTACTCCACTAGCATGACTCTAATATCACCATCTTAATTCATATCTCAAAACAATCATCAAGTATCAAACTTCTCATAGTATTCAATGCACTTTATATGAAAGTTTTTATTATACCCATCTTGGATGCCCATCATATTAGGACTAAATTCATAACCAATGCAAATTACCATGCTGTTTAGGATTCTCAAAATAATATAAGTGAAGCACCAGAGTTCATCTATTTCTTCTAAATAAAACCACCGCCGTGCTCTAAAAGAATATAAGTGAAGCACTAGAGCAAACGACAAACTACTCCAAAAGATATAAGTGAAGATCAATGAGTAGTTGAATAATTATGCAACTATGTGAACACTCTCTAACATTTAAGAATTTCAGATCTTGGTATTTTATTCAAACAGCAAGCAAAACAAATGAAAATAAAATGACGCTCCAAGAAAAACACATATCATGTGATGAATAAAAATATAGCTCCAAGTAAAGTTACCGATGAACGAAGACGAAAGAGGGGATGCCATCCGGGGCATCCCCAAGCTTAGGCTCTTGGTTGTCCTTGAATATTACCTTGGGGTGCCTTGGGCATCCCCAAGCTTAGGCTCTTGCCACTCCTTATTCCGTAGTCCATCGAATCTTTACCCAAAACTTGAAAACTTCACAACACAAAACTTAACAGAAAATCCCGTGAGCTCCGTTAGCGAAAGAAAAAAAAACACCACTTCAAAGTACTGTAATGAACTCATTCTTTATTTGTATTGGTGTTAAATATACTGTATTCCAACTTCTCTATGGTTTATAAACTATTTTACTAGCCATAGAGTCATCAAAATAAGCAAACAACACACGAAAAACAGAATCTGTCAAGAACAGAACAGTCTGTAGTAATCTGTAACTAACGCAAACTTCTGGAACTCAAAAATTTCTACCAAAATAGGACCACCTAGATAATTTGATTATTGATCTGCTGCAATTGGAATCAGTATTTTATCACGTTCTGGTTATTTTAAACAATTATTTTCGCAAACAAAAAGTTTCTGGAATTTTCAGCAAGATCAAATAATTATCATCCAAGAAGATCCTATGGGTCTTACTTGGCACAAACACTAATTAAAACATAAAACCACATCTAACCATAGGCTAGATGAAATATTTATCACTAAACAGAACCAAAAAGCAAGAAACAAAAATAAAATTGGGTTGCCTCCCAACAAGCGCTAACGTTTAACGCCCCTAGCTAGGCATGATGATTTCAATGATGCTCACCTAAAAGATAAGAGTTGAAACATAAAGAGAGCATCATGAAGAATATGACTAGCGCATTTAAGTCTAACCCACTTCCTATGCATAGAGATTTTGTGAGCAAACAACTTATGGGAACAATAATCAACTAGCATCGGAAGGCAAAACAAGCATAACTTCAAAACTTTAAGCACATAGAGAGGAAACTTGATATTATTGCAATATGTAGAAGCATATGATCCTCTCTCATAATAATTTCAGTAGCATAATGAATAAATTCAAAAATATAACCATCACATAAAGCATTCTTTTCATGATCTACAAGCATAGAAATTTTATTACTCTCCACATAAGAAAATTTATTCTCATGAATAGTGGTGGGAGCAAACTCAACAAAATAACTATCATGTGATTGAAAATTGAAATCAAGATGACAAGTTTCATGGTAATCATTATTCTTTATAGCATACGTGTCATCACAATAATCATCATAAATAGGAGGCATGCTTTCATCATAAGAAATTTGCTCATCAAAACTTGGGGGACTAAACATATCATCTTCATCAAACATGGCATCCCCAAGCTTGTGGCTTTGCATATCATTAGCATCATGAGTATTCAAAGAATTCATACTAACAACATTGCAATCAAGCTCATCATTCACATATTTTATGCCAAGCATTCTATGTAATTCTTCTTCTAGCACTTGAGCACAATTTTCCTTTCCATCATTTTCACGAAAGACATTAAAAAGATGAAGCATATGAGTCACCCTTAATTCCATTTTTTGTAGTTTTATTTTATAGACTAAACTAGTGATAAAACAAGAAACAAAAAGATTTGATTGCAAAATCTAAAGATATACCTTCAAGCACTCACCTCCCCGGCAACGGCGCCAGAAAAGACCTTGATGTCTACTACGCAACCTTCTTCTTGTAGACGTTGTTGGGCCTCCAAGTGCAGAGGTTTGTAGGACAGTAGCAAATTTCCCTCAAGTGGATGACCTAAGGTTTATCAATCTGTGGGAGGTAGGATGAAGATGGTCTCTCTCAAGCAACCCTGCAACCAAATAAAAAAGAGTCTCTTGTGTCCCCAATACACCCAATACAATGGTAAATTGTATAGGTGCACTAGTTCGGCGAAGAGATGGTGATACAAGTGCAATATGGATGGTAGATATAGGTTTTTGTAATCTGAAATATAAAAACAGCAAGGTAGCAAGTGATAAAAGTGAGCGTAAACGGTATTGCAATGCTAGGAAACAAGGCCTAGGGTTCATAATTTCACTAGTGCAAGTTCTCTCAACAATAATAACATAATTGGATCATATAACTATCCCTAAACATGCAACAAAGAGTCACTCCAAAGTCACTAATAGCGGAGAACAAACGAAGAGATTATGGTAGGGTACGAAACCACCTCAAAGTTATTCTTTCGGATCGATCTATTCAAGAGTTCATACTAGAATGACACCTTAAGACACATATCAACCAAAACCCTAATGTCACCTAGATACTCCAATGTCACCTCAAGTATCCGTGGGTATGATTATACGATATGCATCACACAATCTCAGATTCATCTATTCAAACCAACACAAAGTACTTCAAAGAGTGCCCCAAAGTTTCTACTGGAGAGTCAAAACGAAAACGTGTGCCAACCCCTATGCATAAGTTCACGAGGTCACGATACCCGCAAGTTGATCACTAAAACATACATCAAGTAGATCACGTGATATCCCATTGTCACCACAGATAAGCAGATGCAAGACATACATCAAGTGTTCTCAAATCCTTAAAGACTCAATCTGATAAGATAACTTCAAAGGGAAAACTCAATCCATTACAAGAGAGTAGAGGGGGAGAAACATCATAAGATCCAACTATAATAGCAAAGCTCGCGATACATCAAGATCGTGCCGAATCAAGAACACGAGAGAGAGAGAGAGAGAGAGAGAGAGAGAGAGAGATCAAACACATAGCTACTGGTACATACTCTCAGCCCCGAGGGTGAACTACTCCCTCCTCGTCATGGAGAGGGCCGGGATGATGAAGCTGGCCACTGGTGATGGATCCCCCCTCCGGCAGGGTGCCGGAACAGGGTCCCGATTGGTTTTTGGTGGCTACAGAGGCTTGCAGTGGCGGAACTCCCGATCTATTCTATTCCCCGATGTTTTTAGGGTATATTGATATATATAGGCGAAAGAAGTCGGTCAGGGGAGCCACGAGGGGCCCACGGGGGTGGGGGCACGCCCAAGGGGCAGGCGCGCCTCCCTGCCTCGTGGCCACCTCGTTGCTTCCCTGACGTACACTCCAAGTCTCCTGGATTGCTTCCGTTCCAAAAATAACTCTCCCGAAGGTTTCATTCCGTTTGGACTCTGTTTGATATTCCTTTTCTTCGAAACACTGAAACAAGGGAAAAAACAGGAACTGGCACTGGGCTCTGGGTTAATAGGTTAGTCCCAAAAATAATATAAAAGTGTAAAATAAAGCCCATAAACATCCAAAACAGATAATATAATAGCATGGAACAATCAAAAATTATAGATACGTTGGAGACGTATCACATACCGATGACAAAGGGAACAACATATGTTGTTATGCGGTTTGACCGATAAAGATCTTCGTAGAATATGTGGGGGCCAATATGGACATCCAGGTTACGCTATTGGTTATTGACCGGAGACGTGTCTCGGTCATGTCTACATATTTCTCGACCCGTAGGGTCCGCACACTTAATGTTCGATGACGATCGGTATTACGATGTTTTGATGTACGGAAGGTAGTTCGGAGTCCCGAATTTGATCACGGACATGACGAGGAGTCTCGAAATGGTTGAGACATAAAGATTGATATATTGGATGACTATATTCGGACACCCGGGGGTCACCGGATAATTATCGGAGTGCCGGGGGGTTATCGGAAACCCCCGGGGGACTATTGGGCCTACATGGGCCATAGGGAAGAGGGGAGGCAGCCCACAAGGGGCAGCCGCGCCCCCTCCCTACAGGGAGCCCGAATTGGACTAGGGAGGGGGGCGCGCCACCCCCCTTTCCTTCTCCTCTCCCTCTCCCTCCTTCCCCCTTCCTCCTCCTAGTTGGACTAGGAAAGGGGGAGTCCTACTCCTACTAGGAGGAGGAATCCTCCCCCTCCTTGGCGCGCCCCAAGGGCCGGCCGGCCTCCCCCCTTGCTCCTTTATATACAGGGGCAAGGGGGCACCCCCATAGACATACAAGTTGATCATTGATCTCTTATCCCTGTGCGGTGCCCCCCTCCACCATAATCCACCTCGGTCATATCGTCGGAGTGCTTAGGCAGAGCCCTGCGCTGGTAGCTTCATCATCACCGTCATCACGCCGGCGTGCTGAAAAATCTCTCCCTCGACACTCTGCTGGATCGTGAGTTCGTGGGACGTCACCGAGCCGAACGTGTGCAGATCGCGGTGGTGCCGTACTTTCGGTACTAGGATCGGTCGATCGTGAAGACGTACGACTACATCAAAACGCGTTGTCATAACGCTTCCGCTTATGGTCTACGAGGGTACGTAGACAACACTCTCCCCTCTCATTGCTATGCATCACCATGATCTTGCATGTGCGTAGGAAAATTTTGAAATTACTACGTTCCCTAACAGTGGCATTCGAGCCAGGTTTATGCGTAGATGTTATATGCACGAGTAGAACACAAGTGAGTCGTGGGTGATAATAGTCATACTGCTTACCAGCATGTCATACTTCGATTCGGCGGTATTGTTGGATGAAGCGGCCCGGACCGACATTACACGTACGCTTACGCGAGACTGGTTCTCCCGACGTGCTTCGCACACAGGTGGCTGGCGGGTGTCTGATACGTCTCCAACGTATCTATAATTTATGAAGTATTCATGCTATTATATTATCCATCTTAGATTGTTTTATATGCATTTATATGCTATTTTATATTATTTTTGGGACTAACCTATTAACCTAGAGCCCAGTGCCAGTTTCTGTTTTTCCTTTTTTTTTGAGTATCGCAGAAAAGGAAAACCAAACGGAGTCCAGTTGACCTGAAACTTGACGGAGCTTATTTTTGGACCAGAAGAAGGCCATGGAGTAAAAGAGTTGGCCAGAAGAGTCCCGGGCTGCCCACGAGGGTGGGAGGCGCGCCCGCTGATAACCCACAAGTATAGGGGATCGCAACAGTTTTCGAGGGTAGAGTATTCAACCCATATTTATTGATTCGACACAAGGGGAGCCAAAGAATATTCTCAAGTATTAGCAGTTGAGTTGTCAACTCAACCACGCCTGGATAACTTAATATCTACAGCAAAGTATTTAGTAGCAAAGTAGTATGCTAGTAGCGGTAACGGTGGCAAAAGTAACAGTGATAGTTTTGTAGTGATTGTAACAGTAGCAACGGAATAGTAAATAAGCGAAGAACAATATGTGAAAAGCTCGTAGGCATTGGATCGGTGATAAATGATTAAGCCGGATGCGATTATTCATGCAACAGTTATAACATAGGGTGACACAGAACTAGCTCCAATTCATCAATGTAATGTAGGCATGTATTCCGAATATAGTCATACGTGCTTATGGAAAAGAACTTGCATGACATCTTTTGTCCTACCCTCCCATGGCAGCGGGGTCCTATTGGAAACTAAGGGATATTAAGGCCTCCTTTTAATAGAGTACTGGACCAAAGCATTAACACATAGTGAATACATGAACTCCTCAAACTACGGTCATCACCGGGAGTGGTCCCGATTATTGTCACTTCGGGGTTGCCGGATCGTAACACATAGTAGGTGACTGTTGACTTGCAAGATAGGATCAAGAACTCACATATATTCATGAAAACATAATAGGTTCAGATCTGAAATCATGGCACTCGGGCCCTAGTGACAAGCATTAAGCATAGCAAAGTCATAGCAACATCAATCTCAGAACATAGTGGATACTAGGGATCAAACCCTAACAAAACTAACTCGATTACATGATAAATCTCATCTAACCCATCACCGTCCAGCAAGCCTACGATGGAATTACTCACGCACGGCGGAGAGCATCAAGAAGTTGGTGATGGAGGATGCTTGATGATGACGATGGCGACGGATTCCCCTCTCCGGAGCCCCGAACGGACTCCAGATCAGCCCTCCCGAGAGAGATTAGGGCTTGGCGGCGGCTTCATATCGTAAAACGCGATGAATCCTTCTCTCTGATTTTTTTCTCCCCGAACGTGAATATATAGAGTTGGAGTTGAGGTCGGTGGAGCACCAGGGGGCCCACGAGGCAGGGGGGCGCGCCAGGGGGGGCAGGCGCGTCCCCCACCCTCGTGGACAGGGTGTGGGCCCCTGGCCTTGATTCTTTCGCCAGTATTTTTTATTATTTCCAAAAATAATCTTCGTGAAGTTTCAGGTCATTCCAAGAACTTTTGTTTCTGCACAAAAATAACACCATGGCAATTCTGTTGAAAACAACGCCAGTCCGGGTTAGTTCCATTCAAATCATGCAAGTTAGAGTCCAAAACAAGGGCAAAAGTGTTTGGAAAAGTAGATACGACGGAGACGTATCAACTCCCCCAAGCTTAAACCTTTGCTTGTCCTCAAGCAATTCAGTTGATAAACTGAAAGTGCTAAGAAAAACTTTTACAAACTCTGTTTGCTCTTGTTGTTGTAAATATGTAAAGCCAGCATTCAAGTTTTCAGCAAAGATTATGAACTAACCATATTCACAATAACACTTAGGTCTCATGTTACTCATGTCAATGGCATAATCAACTAGTGAGCAATAATAATAAATCTCGGATGACAACACTTTCTCAAAACAATCATGATATGATATAATAAGATGGTATCTCGCTAGCCCTTTCTGAGACCGCAAAACATAAATGCAGAGCACCTTTAAAGATCAAGGACTGACTAAACATTGTAATTCATGGTAAAAGAGATCCAGTCATAGTGATACTCAATATAAATTAATAGTAATGGATGCAAATGACAGCGGTGCTCTCCAGCTGGTGCTTTTTAATAAGAGGGTGATGACTCAACATAAAAGTAAATAGATAGGCCCTTCGCAGAGGGAAGCAGGGATTTGTAGAGGTGCCAGAGCTCGATTTTTGAAATAGAGATAAATAATATTTTGAGCGGCATACTTTCATTGTCAACATAACAACCGAGAGATCTCGATATCTTCCATGCTACACACATTATAGGCGGTTCCCAAATAGAATGGTAAAGTTTATACTCCCCCTCCACCAACAAGCATCAATCCATGGCTGGCTCGAAACAACGAGTGCCTCCAACTAACAAGAGTCCCGGGGGAGTTTTGTTTGCAATTATTTCGATTTGATTTTCTTAGAGCATGGGACTGGGCATCCCGGTGACCAGCCATTTTCTCGTGAGTGAGGAGCGGAGTCCACTCCTCTTGAGAATAACCCGCCTAGCATGGAAGATACAGATATCCCTAGTTGATACATGAGCTATTCGAGCATACAAAATAGAATTTTATTTGAAGGTTTAGAGTTTGGCACATACAAATTTACTTGGAACGGCAGGTAGATACCACATATAGGAAGGTATAGTGGACTCATATGGAATAACTTTGGGGTTAAGTGGATGCACAAGCAGTATTCCCGCTTAGTACAAGTGAAGGCTAGAAAAAGACTGGGAAGCGACCAACTAGAGAGCGACAACAGTCATGAACATGCATTAAAATTAATAAACATTGAGTGCAAGCATGAGTAGGATATAATCCACCATGAACATAAATATCGTGGAGGCTATGTTGATTTTGTTTCAACTACATGTGTGAACATGTGCCAAGTTAAGTCACTCGAATCATTCAAAGGAGGATACCACCCTATCATACCAGATCACAACCATTTTAATAGCATGTTGGCACGCAAGGTAAACCATTATAAACCCCTAGCTAATTAAGCATGGCATAAGCAACTATAATCTCTAATTGTCATTGCAAACATGTTTATTCATAATAGGCTGAATTAGGAACGATGAACTAATCATATTTACAAAAACAAGAGAGGTCGAGTTCATACGAGCTTCTCTCATCTCAATCAGTCCATCATATATCGTCATTATTGCCTTTCACTTGCACGACCGAACGATGTGGATATTAATAATAGTGCACGTGCATTGGACTAAGCTGGAATCTGCAGGCATTCAATACAAAGGAGAAGACAAGGTAATATGGGCTCTTGGTTAGATCAACAATAATGCATATAAGAGCCACTTCAACATTTTCATTATGGTCTTCTCCTATCGACCCCCAAAGAAAAGTAAAGAAATAAAACTATTTACACGGGAAAGCTCCCAACAAGCAAAAGAAGAACAAAAAATCTTTTTGGGTTTTCTTTTAATTATTACTGCTACAAGCAAGGAAAGTAAACTAGCTAAAAGCTACAACTAATTTTTTTGTTTTTCTTAAGGTTTATCAAACACACAAGAAGAAAGCGAGAAAAAGAAAATAAACTAGCATGGATAATACAGTGAAAAAGTATGAGCACCGACAACTAGAATGAGTGTGTGAACATAAATGTAATGTCGGTGAGAAATACGTACTCCCCCAAGCTTAGGGTTTTGGCCTAAGTTGGTCTATGGCCACGGCTGGCCTGGCGGATATCCAAAGTTGTAGCTGGGGTCGTACTGTGATGCAGAAGCTATTGCCTCATGAGCTGCCGCTTGGAGGCGAGCTGTCTCGATCCTCCTCTTATACTCGTTCGCCTCCTCCCTGGTTATGACATATCTACCCTTTGCCTGAAAGTCAAAGAGGGTAGGAGCAGGGAGAACAATATTGACAGCGTGACGCCTGTCAAAGATTAGTCGGTACTAGAGAGGTGGTTCATTCCTCTCAACAAACTGATGGCGAACCATGGCATTAAAATCTAAACAAGCAGGAGGCAATTCCATATCATAATCACGAATAGGTATCTCAAGATAATTAGCTAGACGGGTTGCATAAATTCCCCCAAAGCAATTTTGTGAGTGGAGCTTTGAGCAAGGAGATCGAAAATCACAACAAAATGAGCTAGAACTCGTGCTTGAGCTGGTTGGTGATTTTTTTGGGAGGAAGAAGGAGTGTGTGGTGGCTGGAATAAGTGGAGGGGAGCCACCATGGGCTCACGAGGCAGGGGGCGCGCCCTGGACCCTCGTGGCCAGGTGCTTGCTCCCCCTGCCGTGTTCTCAGTGCCAGATATTCTCAAATATTCCAGAAAAAAACATATTTCATTTTCGAGGCATTTGGAGAACTTTTATTTTCGGGGTATTTTTTATTGCATGGATAATTCAGAAAACAGACAGAAAAATACTATTTTTGCTTTATTTAATCTAAATAACAGAAAGTAAAATGAGGGTACAGAAGGTTGTGCCTTCTAACTTCATCCATCTCACGCTCATCAAAAGGAATCTACTAACAAGGTTGATCAGGTCTTGTTAACAAACTCATTTCGAATAACATGGAACCGGACAAATTTCGAATAACACTATGTTACCTCAACGGGGATATGCACATCCCCAATAATAAGAATATCATATTTCTTCTTGACAGTAGGAAGAGGAAACTCAAAACCTCCAATAATAATTGATGGATTTTTTCCAATAGAATTGATACTATGGACTTGAGGTTGTTTCCTCGGAAAGTGTACCGTATGCTCATTACCATTGACATGAAAAGTGACATTGCCTTTGTTGCAATCAATAACAGCCCCTGCAGTATTCAAAAAGGGTGTTCCAAGAATAATAGACATACTATCGTCCTCGGGAATATCAAGAATAACAAAGTCCGTTAAAATAGTAATGTTTGCAACCACAACAGGCACATCCTCACAAATACCAACAGGTATAGCAGTTGATTTATCAGCCATTTGCAAAGATATTTCAGTAGGTGTCAACTTATTCAAATCAAGTCTACGATATAAAGAGAGAGGCATAACACTAACACCAGCTCCATGATCACATAAAGCAGTTTTAACATAGTTTCTTTTAATGGAGCATGGTATAGTTGGTACTCCCGAATCTCTAAGTTTCTTTGGTATTCCACCTTTAAAACTATAATTAGCAAGCATGGTGGAAATTACAGCTTCCGGTATCTTTCTCTTATTTGTAACAATATCCTTCATATACTTAGCATAAGGATTCATTTTAATCATATCAGTAAAACGCATACGCAGGAAGATAGGTCTAATCATTTTAGCAAAGCGCTCAAAATCGTCATCATCCTTTTTCTTGGATGGTTTGGGAGGAAAAGGCATGGGTTTCTGAACCCATGGTTCTCTTTCTTTACCATGCTTCCTAGCAACAAAGTCTCTCTTATCATAACCTTGATTCTTTGATTGTGGGTTATCAAGATCAACAGCAGGTTCAATCTCTACATCATTATTGCTAGGTGTTGAGCATCAACATGAACATCATCATTAATATTATCACTAGGTTCATGTTCATTACCAGATTGTGTTTCAGCATCAGAGATAGAAATATCATTGGGATTCTCAGGTGTGTCTACAACAGGTTCACTAGAAGCATGCAAAGTCCTATCATTTTTCTTTTTCTTCCTTTTAGAAGGACTAGGTATATTAATATTATTTCTCTGAGAATCCTGCTCAATTCTCTTAGGGTGGCCTTCAGGATACAAAGGTTCCTGAGTCACTTTACCCCCTCTAGTTGCAACTCTAACAGCAAAGTCATTTTTCGTATAATTTAATTCATTGAGCAAATCATTCTGAGCTTTAAGCACTTGTTCTACTTGAGTGGTAACCATAGAAGCATGTTTACTAATGAGTTTAAGTTCACCTTTAACTCTAGACATATAATCACTCAAGTGTTCAATCATATACGCATTGCGTTTCAGTTGTCTACCAAAATAAGCATTGAAATCTTCTTGCTTAACCATAAAATTATCAGACTCATCTAAGCATTGGCTAGCAAACTTAGTAGGTGGGATTTCAGCTTTATCATATCTATAGAGAGAATTTACCTTTACTACCTGTGTCGGGTTATCAAGACCATGTATTTCTTCAACAGGCGGTAAATTAAGACCATGTATTTCTTCAACAGGAGGTACATTCTTAACATCTTCAGCTCTTATACCTTTTTCTTTCATAGATTTCTTTGCCTCTTGCATGTCCTCAGGACTGAGAAATAGTATACCCCTTTTCTTCGGAGTTGGCTTAGGAGTTGGTTCAGGAAGTGTCCAATTATTTTCATTGGTCAACATATTATTCAATAGAATTTCAGCTTCATCAACAGTTCTTTCCCTGAAAACACAACCTGCACAACTATCCAGGTGGTCTCTGGAAGCATCGGTTAGTCCATTATAAAAGATATCAAGTATTTCATTTTTCTTGAGAGGATGATCAGGCAAAGCATTAAGTAATTGGAGAAGCCTCCCCCAAGCTTATGGGAGACTCTCTTCTTCAATTTGCACAAAATTGTATATGTCCCTTAAAGCAGCTTGTTTCTTATGAGCAGGGAAATATTTAGCAGAGAAGTAATAAATCATATCCTGGGGACTACGCACACAACCAGGATCAAGAGAATTAAACCATGTCTTAGCATCGCCCTTTAATGAGAACGGAAACAATTTAAGGATATAATAGTAGCGAGTTTTCTCATCATTAGTGAATAGGGTAGCTATATCATTTAATTTAGTAAGATGTGCCACAACAGTTTCAGATTCATAGCCATAAAAAGCATCAGATTCAACCAAAGTAATTATCTCAGGATCAACAGAGAAATCATAATCCTTATCAGTAACAAAGATAGGTGAAGTAGCATAAGCAGGGTCATATTTCATTCTAGCATTCAGAGATTTTTCTTTAAGCTTAGCTAATAATTTCTTAAGACCATTCCTATCATTGCAAGCAAGAAAGTCTCTAGCAGTTTCTTCATCCATAACATAACCCTCAGGCACAATAGGCAATTCATATATAGGGGTAGAATCTTCATCATCACTTTCATCAATATTATCAGTTTCAATAATTTCATTCTCTCTAGCCCTAGCAAGTTGTTCATCAAGAAATTCACCTAGTGGCACAGTAGTATCATGCATAGAAGTAGTTTCATCATAAGTATCATGCATAGCAGAAGTGGCATCATCAATAACATGCAACATATCAGAATTAATAGCAGAAGCAGGTTTAGGTGTCGCAAGCTTACTCAAAACAGAAGGTGAATCAAGTGCAGAGCTAGATGGCAGTTCCTTACCTCCCCTCGTAGTTGAGGGATAAATTTTGGTTTTCTCGTCTTTCAAGTTCCTCATAGTGACCAGCTGATATAAATCCCACGTGACTCAAAGAATAGAGCTATGCTCCCCGGCGACGGCGCCAGAAAATAGTCTTGATAACCCACAAGTATAGGGGATCGCAACCGTTTTCGAGGGTAGAGTATTCAACCCAAATTTATTGATTCGACACAAGGGGAGCCAAAGAATATTCTCAAGTATTAGCAGTTGAGTTGTCAATTCAACCACACCTGGATAACTTAATATCTGCAGCAAAGTATTTAGTAGCAAAGTAGTATGATAGTAGCGGTAACAGTGGCAAAAGTAACAGTGATAGTTTTGTAGTGATTGTAACAGTAGCAACGGAAAAGTAAATAAGCGAAGAACAATATGTGAAAAGCTCGTAGGCATTGGATCGGTGATGAATGATTAAGCCGGATGCGATTATTCATGCAACAGTTATAATATAGGGTGACACAGAACTAGCTCCAATTCATCAATGTAACGTAGGCATGTATTCCGAATATAGTCATACGTGCTTATGGAAAAGAACTTGCATGACATCTTTTGTCCTACCCTCCCGTGGCAGCGGGGTCCTATTGGAAACTAAGGGATATTAAGACCTCCTTTTAATAGAGTACCGGACCAAAGCATTAACACATAGTGAATACATGAACTCCTCAAACTACGGTCATCACCGGGAGTGGTCCCGATTATTGTCACTTCGGGGTTGCCGGATCATAACACATAGTAGGTGACTGTTGACTTGCAAGATAGGATCAAGAACTCACATATATTCATGAAAACATAATAGGTTCAGATCTGAAATCATGGCACTCGGGCCCTAGTGACAAGCATTAAGCATAGCAAAGTCATAGCAACATCAATCTCAGAACATAGTGGATACTAGGGATCAAACCCTAACAAAACTAACTCGATTACATGATAAATCTCATCCAACCCATCACCGTCTAGCAAGCCTATGATGGAATTACTCACGCGCGGCGGAGAGCATCATGAAGTTGGTGATGGAGGATGGTTGATGATGACGATGGCGACGGATTCCCCTCTCCGGAGCCCCGAACGGACTCCAGATCAGCCCTCCCGAGAGAGATTAGGGCTTGGCGGCGGCTCCGTATCGTAAAATGCGATGAATCTTTCTCTCTGATTTTTTGCTCCCCGAACGTGAATATATAGAGTTGGAGTTGAGGTCGGTGGAGCACCAGGGGGCCCACGCGGCAGGGTGCGCGCCAAGGGGGGCAGGCGCGTCCCCCACCCTCGTGGACAGGGTGTGGGCCCCCTGGCCTTGATTATTTCGCCAGTATTTTTTATTATTTCCAAAAATAATCTCCGTGAAGTTTCAGGTCATTCCGAGAACTTTTGTTTCTGCACAAAAATAACACCATGGCAATTCTGCTGAAAACAGCGTCAGTCCGGGTTAGTTCCATTCAAATCATGCAAGTTAGAGTCCAAAACAAGGGCAAAAGTGTTTGGAAAAGTATATACGACGAAGACGTATCACCCACCCCCTAGGCGCGCCCCCTACCTCGTGGATAGCCCAGAGACCCCCCCTGACTTGTTCTCGACGCCAAAACCTCTTATATATACAGAAACCTCCAAAAAATAACCTAGATCGGGAGTTCCGCTGCCGCAAGCCTCTGTAGCCACCAAAAACCAATCGGGACCCTGTTCCGGTACCCTGCCGGAGGGGGGATCCATCACCGGTGGCCATCTTCATCATCCCGGCGCTCTCCATGACGAGGATGGAGTAGTTCACCCTCGGGGCTGAGGGTATGTACCAGTAGCTATGTGTTTGATATCTCTCTCTCTCTCTCTCGTGTTCTTGAGGTGGTACGATCTTGATGAATCGCGAGCTTTGCTATTATAGTTGGATCTTATGATGTTTCTCCCCCTCTACTCTCTTGTAATGGATTGAGTTTTCCCTTTGAAGTTATCTTATCAGATTGAGTCTTTAAGGATTTGAGAACACTTGATGTATGTCTTGCATGTGCTTACCTGTGGTGACAATGGGATATCACGTGATCTACTTGATGTATGTTTTGGTGATCAACTTGCGGGGTCCGTGACCTCGTGAACTTATGCATAGCGGTTGGCACACATTCGTCTTGACTCTCCGGTAGAAACTTTGGGGCACTCTTTGAAGTACTTTGTGTTGGTTTGAATAGATGAATCTGAGATTGTGTGATGCATATCGTATAATCATACCCACGGATACTTGTGGTGACATTGGAGTATCTAGGTGACATTAGGGTTTTGGTTTATGTGTGTCTTAAGGTGTTATTCTAGTACGAACTCTAGGATAGATCGAACGGAAAGAATAGCTTCGTGTTATTTTACTATGGACTCTTGAATAGATCGATCAGAAAGGATAACTTTGAGGTGGTTTCGTACCGTACCATAATCTCTTCGTTTGTTCTCCGCTATTAGTGACTTTGGAGTGACTCTTTGTTGCATGTTGAGGGATAGTTATATGATCCAATTATGTTATTATTGTTGAGAGAACTTGCACTAGTGAAAGTATGAACCCTAGGCCTTGTTTCAACGCATTGCAATACCGTTTACGCTCACTTTTATTACTTGTTACCTTGCTGTTTTTATATTTTCATATTACAAAAACCTATATGTACCATCCATATTGCACTTGTATCACCATCTCTTCGCAGAACTAGTGCACCTATACAATTTACCATTGTATTGGGTGTGTTGGGGACACAAGAGACTCTTTGTTATTTGGTTGCAGGGTTGTTTGAGAGAGACCATCTTCATCCTACACCTCCCACGGATTGATAAACCTTAGGTCATCCATTTGAGGGAAATTTGCTACTGTCCTACAAACCTCTGCACTTGGAGGCCCAACAACGTCTACAAGAAGAAGGTTGCATAGTTGACATCAAGCTCTTTTCTGGCGCCGTTGCCGGGGAGGTGAGTGCTTGAAGGTATATCTTTATATCTTGCAATCGAATCTTTTAGTTTCTTGTTTTGTCACTAGTTTAGTTTATAAAAGAAAACTACAAAAAAAATGGAATTGAGGGTGCCTCATATGCTTCATCTTTTTAATATGTTTCATGAAAATAAGTATTTCGATAATTGTGCCAAAATTTTAGAAGAAGAGTGCATTAAAATGTTTGGCACTAAATCTTTGAATAATGAGCATGATTGCAATGTTGTTAGTATGAACTCTTTGAATATCCATAGTACTAATGATGATTGCACTAGTCATGATGAGAATGTCTCTTATAAGCATGTCAACTTTTGTGGAGTGCATAGAGTTTGCAAGTACACACCAAACAGGGAAGATAGATTTTGCAAGAGGCATAAGTATTTAGAAACTAAATGGTTGCAAGAAAGGCTAGATGTTTGTGCTGAAAATCTAAAATTTCTTTCCCACCCTTGTGAACTTTGCAATGAACGTGATCATTTAAATCTCCAATGCAAATTGTTTCATGATCGAATCGTGTCCAAAAATTGTGATGACTTGATTTCCCTTGCACATCATAATGAACTTAGTTTGCTTTTGGGTTATGAAGAAATGAAACATATAACTAAGGATATGCCATAATTTGTCCTTGATTTTGATCTAGAAGAAATTTTTATGTATTGTGCGGTGAATTGCATTGAAAATCCTTATATTGCTAATTACATAAAGAAAAGAAAACAAATAGAATATGAAGATAATACTAATGAAAGGGAAGAGTCTTCCCAATATCCTCCTATTATTTCTTATGATGAATCAGGTAACGAGGAGGAGCCTTCTATTCAACCAATCTCATTAATAAGGAGCTCAAAAAAGAGGGTTAAGCCCACACATGATGTGAAGAAGAAAAAGAAAAGACAGAGAAGCAAAGGTAGAAAGGTATCCCTCCCAAATGATGTTGCTCCTATTACTCATTATGATGATGATAATTGCTATACTATTGGTGCTATCCATACTATTAATGATGAGAGTGATTATGCTTATGATATGAAAAGGCCCAAGCCCTGGGATGCTATGTTTGATGAGAATGACATGTTTGAGAATATATTTGCTGCAATTAATATTTGTCCCAAGCTTGGGGATGCTATGTTTAATGAAGATGATATTTTTAGCCTCCCAAGTTTTGATGAGCAAATTTATTATGATGATAGCATGCCCCCTATTTATGATGATTATTGTGATGACACTTATGCTACAAAAAGTAGTGATGATTATATTTATAAAACTTTTCATGATTATGATTACCCCTTGTCTCAACATTATTCTTTTAATGTGGAAACAATTTATAGTATTCGAGTCTCTTATAATACTCCCACTATTCTGAATGAGAAGAATTTTGCTTATGTGGAGAGTAATAAAATTTCTATGCTTGTAGATCATGAAAAGAATGCTTTATGTGATGGTTATACTGTTGAATTCATTCATGATGCTACTGAAAATTATTATGAGGGAGGAACATACGCTTGTACGAATTGCAATAATATCGAGTTTCCTCTCTACGTGCTTAAAGTTTTGAAGTTATGCCTGTTTTGCCTTCCTATGCTAGTTTATTATTGTTCCCATAAGTTGTTTGCTCACAAAATCCCTATGCATAGGAAGTGGGTTATACTTAAATGTGCTAGTCATATTCTTCATGATGCTCTCTTTATGTTTCAATTCTTATCTTTTATGTGAGCATCATTGAAATCATCATGCCTAGCTAGGGGCGTTAAACGTTAGCGCTTGTTGGGAGGCAACCCAATTTTATTTTTGTTTCTTGCTTTTTGGTTCTGTTTAGTAATAAATATTTGATCTAGCCTCTGGTTAGATGTGGTTTTATGTTTTAATTAGTTTTTGTGCCAAGTAAAACCTATAGGATCTTCTTGGATGATAGTTATTTGATCTTGCTGAAAAAATCAGAAACTTTCTGCTCACAAAAACAATTGTTAAAAATCACCAGAACGTGATAAAATACTGATTCCAATTGAATTAGATCAATAAACAAATTATTTAGGTCGTACTGTTTTGGTAGAATTTTTGAGTCACAGAAAGTTTGCGTTTGATACAGATTACTACAGATTGTTCTGTTTTTGACAGATTCTGTTTTTCGTGTGTTGTTTGCTTATTTTGATGAATCTATGTGTAGTATCGGAGGGTATGAACCATAGAGAAGTTGGAATACAGTAGGTTTAACACCAATATAAATAAATAATGAGTTCATTACAGTACCTTTAAGTGGTGGTTTGTTTTCTTTCGCTAACGGAGCTCATGAGATTTTCTGTTGAGTTTTGTGTTGTGAAGTTTTCAAGTTTTGGGTAAAGATTCGATGGACTATGGAATAAGGAGTGGAAAGATCCTAAGCTTGGGGATTCCCAAGGCACCCCAAGGTAATATTTAAGGACAACCAAGAGCCTAAGCTTGGGGATGCCCCGGATGGCATCCCCTCTTTCGTCTTCGTTCATCGGTAACTTTACTTGGAGCTATATTTTTATTCACCACATGATATGTGTTTTGCTTGGAGCGTCATTTTATTTTGTTAGTATTTGCTTGCTGTTATTTAGAATAATGTTTTGCATCTCTATTTTCAATAAAAATTTCAAGGATAGCCTTTACTATGATTATTTTGCAAGTATACATGTTGCTGTTTCAAAACAGAAAGTTTACCGCTGTTGCAAAAATTCCCTAGAAAAGTCAGAATATGATAAAATGTTGAAACTTTTTGCATA
Source organism: Triticum aestivum (assembly GCF_018294505.1). NCBI lineage: Eukaryota > Viridiplantae > Streptophyta > Magnoliopsida > Poales > Poaceae > Triticum > Triticum aestivum. The sequence continues at coordinate 546,634,050 of NC_057814.1, forward strand.
ATAAGCTCTGATAAATTTTCTACAGTGTGGTAGAATTTCATAATGTTTGGAGTTAGGGAAGTATGACGAATCTTGCATTCTTTACAGACTGTACTGTTTTGGCAGATTGCTGTTATGTTTGAATTGTTTGCATATGTTTGCTTGTTTAATGATTCTATTTGAGGATAGGAGTATTAAATATGCAGAGGAATTTAGTATGAAATATTGAATAATAATTTTAGTGATTTGTTACAGTATAGAATGATAAGGTTTTTGCATTGGTTTATACTAACTTATCTCACGAGTTCTTGTTGAGTTTGGTGTGGATGAAGCTTTCGAGATTTAGGAAACCATGATATGAGAGGAATTAAGGAGACACAAAAGCTCAAGCTTGGGGATGCCCAAGGCACCCCAAGATAATATTTCAAGAATTCTCAAGCATCTAATCTTGGGGATGCCCCGGTAGGCATCCCACCTTTCTTCTTCAACAATTATCGGTTAGTATCGGTTGAGCCTAAGTTTTTGCTTCTTCACATGATGAGTGCTATCCTTGAAATGTCGTTTATTTCGGTTTGCTTGCTGTTTGAATAATATCCCAAGATCTGAAATTCTTAAATGAGAGAGAGTCTTCACAAAGCTACATAATTATTTAACTATTCATTGATCTTCACTTATATCTTTTTGGAGTACTTTGTCATTTACTCGTGTGCTTCACTTATATCCTATGAGTAAATAGTTGAATGATTTGAATATCATAAATCTGAAATTATATATGTTTCATATGCTTATCCCATGGGGAGTAATGACTTCACATATAAGAAGTAGAGGTGGTCAATTTATTGAAGGTTAGCAAACATTGTATTAGTCACTTGAACAATTCATGAAAGAATATTGAAGGAAGAGAGATTTCACATATAAATATACTATCTTGGACATCTTCTATGATTGTGAGCCCCATTAATTATTTTCAAACCTGAGCAAATAAGTTGAAGTTGGACAAGGAAGACAACATAATGAGTTATGCTTGGGTATATTTGTATAGAAGTTATATTGTTATGGATCCTCTAACATGTTGTGCTTGCTATTTAGAATCCTTTGCTTACCAAAATATCTGTACTAAGCGGGAATACTGCTTGTGCATCCAAATTCCTTGAACCAAGTTTATTCCATGAGTGTCCACCATATCTACCTATATGCGGTATTTACCTGCCGTTCCAAGTAAATTTGCATGTGCCAAACTCTAAACCTTCAAATAATAATCTGTTTTGTATGCCCGAATCGCTCATGTAGCGACTAGGGGTTGTCAGTATCTTCCATGCTAGGTGGGTTATTCTCATGATGAGTGGACTCCGGTCATCATTCACGAGAAAATGGCTGGTAACTGGGATGCCCAGTCCTATGATCAAAAGATCAAAAACAAATTCGCAAATAATTTAAACAAACTCCCCCAGGATTGTTGATAGTTGGATGGCACACGTTGTTTCGGACAAGCCGTGGAGTGTGATTGTTGGTGGAGGGGGGGGTAAAATCTTTACCTTTCTGTTTGGGAACCACCTATAATGTATCTAGTATGGAAGATATTGGGAACTCTTGGTCGTTATGTTGACAATGAAAGCATACCTCTCAAAATTATTTTCTTCTCTGTTTTAGCTTCAAGCTCTGGCACCTCTGCAAATCCTTGCTTCCCTCTGCGAAGGGCCTATCTTTTACTTTTATGCAAGAGTCAGTAGTATTCCTTCTCATTCCAACCTACTTTTTAGTTGGCAAGCATCATGTGGTGGAGAAAGATCTAAGCATATATGGCCATTCAAATATATTTGATCATGAATTATTATTGTTGACAATTATCTATATGATAAATAAGTTGGGAGGCGAAACATTAAGCCCCTATCTTTATCTGTGTTCGATGGATGCTATTTGCTCTAAAAATATGCTTTGAGTGGTAGCAATCATGGAAGACTATATGATAGTTGAGTATGTGGGATTTGCGAAATCAAAGCTCTTGCATAGACCCTTCCTGAAAATAAGATGAATTGCAATTGTTTGATGACTGAGAACGGTTTGTTAGTTTTCAAGAAAGTTTATGATCTATACTTTAACATGTGAATAGCTTGTTACTTGATCATGAGAAGCTTTATGATATGAGCCACTATTATGATATATAATGATGCTAGAAAAGGTGATTGGAACTATCATTGATCAAACTTATGCACTTGCTAGCATTCACACTTCATAAATTATTTATTTTATCAACCTACTCGAGGACGAGCGGCAATTAAGCTTGGGGATGCTGATACGTCTCCAATGTATCTATAATTTATGAAGTATTCATGCTATTATATTATCCATCTTAGATTGTTTTATATGCATTTATATGCTATTATATTATTTTTGGGACTAACCTATTAACCTAGAGCTCAGCGCCAGTTTCTGTTTGTCCTTGTTTTTGAGTATCGCAGAAAAGGAATACCAAACGGAGTCCAATTGACCTAAAACTTGACGGAGCTTTTTTTTGGACCAGAAGAAGGCCATGGAGTAAAAGAGTTGGGCCAGAAGAGTCCCGGTCTGCCCACGAGGGTGGGAGGCACGCCCACCCCCCTGGACGCGCCCTCTACCTCATGGACAGCCCGGAGACCCCCCTGACTTGTTCTCGACGCCAAAACCTCTTATATATACAAAAACCTCCAGAAAATAACCTAGATCGGGAGTTCCGCCGGCGCAAGCCTCTGTAGCCACCAAAAACCAATCGGGACCCTGTTCCGGCACCCTGCGGGAGGGGGGATCCCTCACCGGTGGACATCTTCATCATCCCGGCGCTCTCCATGACGAGGATGGAGTAGTTCACCCTCGGGGCTGAGGGTATGTACCAGTAGCTATGTGTCTGATCTCTCTCTCTCTCTCTCGTGTTCTTGAGGTGGTACGATCTTGATGAATCGTGAGCTTTGCTATTATAGTTGGATCTTATGATGTTTCTCCCCCTCTACTCTCTTGTAATGGATTGAGTTTTCCCTTTGAAGTTATCTTATCGGATTGAGTCTTTAAGGATTTGAGAACACTTGATGTATGTCTTGCATGTGCTTATCTGTGGTGACAATGGGATATCACGTGATCTACTTGATGTATGTTTTGGTGATCAATTTGTGGGTTCCGTGACCTCGTGAACTTATGCATAGGGGTTGGCACACGTTTTCGTCTTGACTCTCCGGTAGAAACTTTGGGGCACTCTTTGAAGTACTTTGTGTTGGTTTGAATAGATGAATCTGAGATTGTGTGATGCATATCGTATAATCATACCCACGGATACTTGTGGTGACATTGGAGTATCTAGGTGACATTAGGGTTTTGGTTTATGTATGTCTTAAGGTGTTATTCTAGTACGAACTCTAGGATAGATCGAACGGAAAGAATAGCTTCGTGTTATTTTACTATGGACTCTTGAATAGATCGATTAGAAAGGATAACTTTGAGGTGTTTTCGTGCCCTACCATAATCTCTTCGTTTGTTCTCCGCTATTAGTGACTTTGGAGTGACTCTTTGTTGCATGTTGAGGGATAGTTATATGATCCAATTATGTTATTATTGTTGAGAGAACTTGCACTAGTGAAAGTATGAACCCTAGGCCTTGTTTCAACGCATTGCAATGCCGTTTACGCTCACTTTTATTACTTGTTACCTTGCTGTTTTATATTTTCATATTACAAAAACCTATATCTACCATCCATATTGCACTTGCATCACCATCTCTTCGCCGAACTAGTGCACCTATACAATTTACCATTGTAATGGGTGTGTTGGGGACGCAAGAGACTCTTTGTTATTTGCTTGCAGGGTTGTTGAGAGAGACCATCTTCATGCTACACCTCCCACGGATTGATAAACCTTAGGCCATCCACTTGAGGGAAATTTTCTACTGTCCTACAAACCTCTGCACTTGGAGGCCCAACAACGTCTACAAGAAGAAGGTTGTGTAGTACACATCAGTGTCAGTTTCTCCAACTTTAGTTGAATCGAGTGTGGCTACGCGCCGGTCCTTGTTGAAGGTTAAAACAGCACATAATTGACGAAAAATCGTTGTGGTTTTGATGCGTAGGTAAGAACGGTTCTTGCTCAGCCCTTAGCAGCCACGTAAAACTTGCAACAGTTTTTGCAGGACATGTTGTGATGTGATATGGTCAAGACATGATGCTAAATTTTATTGTATGAGATGATCATGTTTTGTAACAGAGTTATCGGCAACTGGCAGGAGCCATATGGTTGTCGCTTTATTGTATGAAATGCAATCGCCATGTAATTGCTTTACATTATCACTAAGCGGTAGCGATAGTCGTAGAAGAAATAGTTGGCGAGACGGCAACGATGCTACGATGGAGATCAAGGTGTCGCGCCGGTGGCGATGGTGATCATGACGGTGTTTTGGAGATGGAGATCAAAGGCACAAGATGATGATGGCCATATCATATCACTTATATTGATTGGATGTGATGTTTATCCTTTATGCATCTTATTTTGCTTAGTTCGACGGTAGCATTATAAGATGATCTCTCACTAAATTTCAAGGTACAAGTGTTCTCCCTGAGTATGCACCGTTGCGAAAGTTCATCGTACCGAGACACCACATGATGATCGGGTGTGATAAGCTCTACGTTCACATACAACGGGTGCAAGCCAGTTTTGCACACGCAGAATACTCGGGTTAAACTTGACGAGCCTAGCATATGCAGATATGGCCTCGGAACACTGAGACCGAAAGGTCAAGCGTGAATCATATAGTAGATATGATCAACATAGTGGTGTTCACCATTGAAAACTACTCCATCTCACGTGATGATCGGACATGGTTAGTTGATTTGGATCACGTGATCACTTAGATGTTTAGAGGGATGTCTATCTAAGTGGGAGTTCTTAAGTAATTTGATTAATTGAACTTTAATTTATCATGAACTTAGTACCTCATAGTATTTTGCATGTCTATGTTGTTGTAGATAGATGGCCCGCGTTGTTGTTCCGTTGAATTTTAATGCGTTCCTAGAGAAAGCTAAGTTGAAAGATGATGGTAGAAACTACATGGACTGGGTTCGTAACTTGAGGATTATCCTCATTGCTGCACAGAAGAATTACGTCCTAGAAGCACCGCTAGGTGCCAAACCCGCTGCAGGAACAACGCCAGATGTTATGAACGTCTGTAGAGCAAAGCTGATGACTACTCGATAGTTCAGTGTGCCATGCTTTACGGCTTAGAACCGGGACTTCAACGACGTTTTGAACGTCATGGAGCATATGAGATGTTCCAGGAGTTGGAGTTGATATTTCAAGCAAATGCCCGGATTGAGAGATATGAAGTCTCCAATAAGTTCTACAGCTGCAAGATGGAGGAGAATAGTTGTGTCAGTGAGCATATACTCAAAATTTCTGGGTATAACAATCACTTGATTCAACTGGGAGTTAATCTTCCTGATGATAGTGTCATTGACAGAATTCTTCAATCACTGTCACCAAGCTACAAGAGCTTCGTGATGAACTATAATATGCAAGGGATGGATAAGACAATTCCCGAGCTCTTCGCAATGCTAAAGGCTGCGGAGGTAGAAATCAAGAAGGAGCATCAAGTGTTGATGGTCAACAAGACCACCAGTTTCAAGAAAAAGGGTAAAGGGAAGAAGGGGAACTTCAAGAAGAACGGCAAGCAAGTTGCTGCTCAAGTGAAGAAGCCCAAGTCTGGACCTAAGCCTGAGACTGAGTGCTTCTACTGCAAAGGGACTGGTCACTGGAAGCGGAACTGCCCCAAGTATTTGGCGGATAAGAAGGATGGCAAGGTGAACAAAGGTATATGTGATATACATGTTATTGATGTGTACCTTACTAATGCTCGAAGTAGCACCTGGGTATTTGATACTAGTTCTGTTGCTAATATTTGCAACTCGAAACAGGGACTACAGATTAAGCGAAGATTGGCTAAGGACGAGGTGACGCTGCCGGCACGCTACCTCTACATCTACCTTCGGGATTAGTTTTAGACCTGAATAATTGTTATTTGGTGCCAGCGTTATGTATATCTGGATCTTGTTTGATGCGAGATGGTTATTCATTTAAATCAGAAAATAATGGTTGTTCTATTTATATGAGTAATATCTTTTATGGTCATGCACCCTTGAAGAGTGGTCTATTTTTGTTGAATCTCGATAGTAGTGACACACATATTCATAATATTGAAGCCAAAAGATGCAGAGTTGATAATGATAGTGCAACTTATTTGTGGCACCGCCGTTTAGGTCATATTGGTGTAAAGCGCATGAAGAAACTCCATCCTGGTAGACTTTTGGAATCACTTGATTATGACTCACTTGGTACTTGCGAACCATGCCTTATGGGCAAGATGACTAAAACTCCGTTCTCCGGAATAATGGAGCGAGCAACATATTTGTTGGAAATCATACATACTGATGTATGTGGTCCGATGAATGTTGAGGCTCGTGGCGGGTATCGTTATTTTCTCACCTTCACAGATGATTTGAGGAGATATGGGTATATCTACTTGATGAAACATAAGTATGAAACATTTGAAAAGTTCAAAGAATTTCAGAGTGAAGTGGAAAATCATCGTAACAAGAAAATAAAATTTCTACGATCTGATCGTGGAGGATAATATTTAAGTTACGAGTTTGGTCTTCATTTGAAACAATGCGGAATAGTTTCACAACTCACGCCACCCGGAACACCACGGCGTAATGGTGTGTCCGAACGTCATAATCGTACTTTACTAGATATGGTGCGATCTATGATGTCTCTTACTGATTTACCGCTATCGTTTTGGGGTTATGCTTTAGAGACGGCTGCATTCACGTTAAATAGGGCACCATCTAAATCCGTTGAGAGGACACCTTATGAAATGTGGTTTGGCAAGAAACCAAAGTTGTCGTTTCTTAAAGTTTGGGGCTGCGATGCTTATGTGAAAAAGCTTCAACCTGATAAGCTCGAACCCAAATCGGAGAAATGTGTCTTCATAGGATACCCAAAGGAGACTGTTGGGTACACCTTCTATCACATATCCGAAGGCAAGACATTCGTTGCTAAGTATGGATCCTTTCTAGAGAAGGAGTTTCTCTCGAAAGGAGTGGGAGGAAAGTAGAACTTGATGAGATAACTGTACCTGCTCCCTTATTGGAAAGTAGTTCATCACAGAAATCTGTTCATGTGACTCCTACACCAATTAGTGAGGAAGTTAATGATGATGATCATGTAACTTCAGATCAAGTTACTACCGAACCTCGTAGGTCAACCAGAGTAAGATCCGCACCAGAGTGGTACGGTAATCCTGTTATGGAGGTCATGATACTTGACCATGACGAACCTACGAACTATGAGGAAGCGGTGACAAGCCCAGATTCCGCGAAATGGCTTGAGGCCATGAAATCTGACATGGGATCCATGTATGAGAACAAAGTGTGGACTTTGGTTGACTTGCCCGATGATTGGCAAGCCATCGAGAATAAATGGATCTTCAAGAAGAAGACCGACGCTGATGGTAATGTTACTGTCTACAAATCTCGACTTGTTGCGAAAGGTTTTTGACAAGTTCAAGGAGTTGACTACGATGAGACCTTCTCACCCGTAGCGATGCTTAAGTCCGTCCGAATCATGTTAGCAATTGCGGCATTTTATGATTATGAAATTTGGCAAATGGATATAAAGACTGCATTCCTGAATGGATTTCTGGAAGAAGAGTTGTATATGATGCAACCTTAAGGTTTTATCGATCCAAAGGATGCTAACAGAGTGTGCAAGCTCCAGTGATCCATTTATGGACTGGTGCAAGCATCTCGGAGTTGGAATAAATGTTTTGATAGTGTGATCAAATCATATGGTTTTATACAGACTTTTGGAGAAGCCTGTATTTACAAGAAAGTGAGTGGGAGCTCTGTAGCATTTCTAATATTATATGTGGATGACATATTAATTATTGATTGGAAATGATATAGAATTTCTGGATAGCATAAAAGGATACTTGAACAAGAGTTTTTCAATGAAAGACATCGGTGAAGCTGCTTATATATTGGGCATCAAGATCTATAGAGATAGATCAAGACGCTTGTAACATCCCAAATTTTCAATTTGGAATGTTATACATTAGATCATCATGCATATCATATTTTATTGCATTTTGATTTGCGATCCTAGAAATTTCACGCAACTCAAGGACCCACGGGAGAGTTGGGGATTTCGTTATTTTCATATTTGGGTTTTCTCAAAATTTGAAAATAGGATCATTTGTTTTAATTATTTTTCTCTTCGAAAATATTTCATATCAAAATATATGAGAGGGGATAAAATGACTTCTCCACAAATAATGAAATATTGGAGGAAAAATATTAAAAACAAATATTTGATTTCATTTGGATTTTATTTGATTTTATTCGAATTAGGAAAAATATGCGTTTTTCAAAATTGCATTTTAGGCCCAAATAAATGTTCATCTTGTCCGGCTTATTTTTAGAGGACGGGGAAAATTTATTTCGGGATTTTGGGAGTTCGTTTAGTATTTCTTTTCTTACTTTTTCTGAACGTCCGAATTATTATTTTTTCTTTTAAAAAAGGTCAACCGCCTTACGGGCCGTGTCCGACCTGGACACCTCAGCCCGGCCGGCCTTTAAAGCCGTGGCCCGAGACCCGCCTCAGCCCAATTCGCCGCCGCCCCAAAACCCTAGCCGCGCCGCCGCCCGTGTCGCCCGACCCGCCACCCGCCGGAGCCCCGCCGCCGTCCACCGCCGCCCGCCGGAGCCCCGCCGCCTCTCGCCCGACGCCGCCACCCGCCGGAGCCGCTCGCCGCCGCCACCGTCACGCGAACTGAGGTAGCCGCCGGTTTTTCTTGAAAAACCGTTCGGTTTTATTACGAAACCGAGATGCGATTTTTTATATTAGATCAGTTTATTTTTTTCGGTTTAGTTAAATAGCGAACGCCCGTTCGTTCATTCGTTTTAACGAACAGTTTTCGTTTTTTTACAGACAGCGAACGTTCGATCGTTAGCCTGTTCGTCAGTTTTTCTTTTTCTCGGATTTTCCGCGATTATTCCTGATCGCGATTTCCGATCTGTTTTTCGTTTTAGTATAACTTTCAAGCGCCTAGAGTTTCGTATCAAAATTCTCTTTCCGTTTAACCAACTCAAACAAGTTTTTGCTACTGTAAAATTTGACTTAGATCCAGATTAGTAAACGAAGCTTGTTTCTTTCGCCGTTTGACCTTCGTTGCTTCATTTGAATTGATTCTTTTTGCAAACCGGAGTTCTTAAGTTGAACTTTCTGGTTAGATCTCTTATTTTGAGTTTTATTTCATGCACCCTTGCTTGATTGCTTATGTATGTATTGTTTGTTTGCGATAGAGTACCCGGAGTGCGAAGCGTGCTACTACGAGTCTCTAGGTTTCACGGATCATCAGCAAGGCAAGTAACACTTTGATCATACTTTTCATCACCCAGTTTTATTGCATTAGATCAATCCTCAAACAGTTGCATGATTAGGATCTGATTAATATGTGGGTTTTGGGAAGTAGATGAGGTAGTACCTATTGTCATGTTTACTATCAAACCTTTGGGAGTTACTTCTACGTTTGCTTATATTGCTATGCTATGCTCGTAGACGTGGATTGGGTTTGAGTGAATTCTTTATGACAGATGTGAGATTATTAATTTATGGTTCAACTTAAGGTGGCTACTTTAATTTACATCTGGGTGGATTGAGGCACCTGGAGAAACCAGTGTTGCCTGTATTTTTGGATATCCCGGAGTACCCGTGTGATCATCCTATGGACCGCCACCCAGACTCAAAGGGATCATGAGATGATTCATGCTAGAAACTTCCGTGTGCAGCCACAAGCTATTATGGGCTCTAGCATAGTTGAGTAGGTTACATGACCTCTTGAAGAGGTGGGCTAGCAGATGTAGGGGAAAGTAGGTGTAACTGTGCACCCGGAGTAAAGAGTAGTGTTTCTGAAAGACTGTGTCTCGGTCATCCGTTTCTCAAACACCATGTAGTGCGAGAAATCAAGCGGAGGTGATCGAGTCTTGTGGGGAAAAGTGCACAAACCTCTGCAGAGTGTACAAACTAATCATGATTAGCCGTGTCCCCGGTTATGGACATCTTGAGTATCTAGTTCTTGGATTATCATGTGAATCTCATCATCATGTTACTTAATTTAATTTGATTGGGTTAATCACGTTCTTAATTGGGATTGAGTTGGAGGTACCTTCTCAATGTTTAACAACCACCATGATAGTTAAATAAAATTTATTCCTTTGTGGTAGGGAAAAATTGGCTTTTCGCAAAACTGTAACCATAGAGCTTTCCACCAGCCAAATATGCATGTAGTGATAGCATTATTCTGTTCATTACTCTCTATGTGTTACTTTGCCAGCATATTCCATGTGCTGACCCGTTTTCGGGCTGCAACGTATCATGTTGCAGACTTTTTAGATGACGAGTAAGGAGCCTTAGGTCGTGGTCTTATACTCAGTGATGCCGTTGGAGTTGATGGACTCACTTTATCTTCCAAGCCTTCCATTGTTATCGTATTTTAGATGGCCTTAAGCCATATTTATTGAATTGAGTTCTCTTGAACTATTTGATGTAATAAGTGTGTGATTGCTACTCTGTTATAAATCCTTCAAAGTACTGTGCGTGTCAGCATTACTGATCCAGGGATGACACTGATGCACAGAGACTAGACTGTTTGAGGTCTGGTCGCTACAGAGATGGTATCGGAGCACACGCTGACTGTAGGACACGACCACTAAGCTAAAGCCCTAGATCACTACACTCTTCTCATTTCTGACTCCTCTCCTTTCTTCCACTCTTTTAGGATGGCGGATGCAAGGAACAAGTTCGCGCAACCAGATGAGGATACACCTTTTGGACGACACTTGAAGGAAGTTACTAAGTACCTGAACATTGGAATACCAAGCTTCACCGGAACCTACAACGCCACACTACCAGAAGAGGAGCGCTGGGTGATTCAAGTTCAAGTTCCAGGAAGGACGTTCACGCCAATCACTGAGCCCATAGAGTTTTCCTTTGATGCACCAACCTGGAGTCTAGGAAAGAGCATGGCAGCCCACATCACCATGGGACGCATTGGAGAAGTGTACCACAATGATCTCAAGGATACTATCTATCAGATTTGTGGGCGCCGAGACGAGCAATGGGAGATGATCAGTACCAGGAAGGATAGATCTATTGCAGCTTTCATCCAGGAGTTAAACCAGCACATTCGTCGCCAGGAGAACCAGATGTGCGCAGACATGATAGAACTGAAGAAGGGCACTAGTGGAGAAGAATGACGACCTGACAAAGAAGCTAGGATTTTTCATGGGCGACCCAGCACCAGGAGGAGATGATGACGATTCTACTTGCCCGGAGAATTACATCATCATTGACGACACCGACTCGGACCCCAGTGAGGATGATTTGGAGGATGAAGCCGGAGCAGATATCATGGAGTCTTCGACTGAGCAATTTTTCTAGTAGACCACCAAATTAGTAGTAGTATTCCACCATGTATATATTATATTCCAAGCACTTTGTAACAATAGTTAGATCGATTGTATGCCTTGTTTGAATTAATTGGAGTGATATGATTGTGTTTGTCTCATGTGCATATGGGTAGTGTTTTCCCTCTAGACCTCATTCTATTCTATTTTCTCATCTTTTCTAAACCATCAGATGCCTCCGAGACGTGACACCGGATTTGTTTTCCCACCGGAGATCACTCAGTTGATTCAGCAGCAGAATGCCCTGATGCAAGTGCTAGTTTAAAACCAAGGCAACAACAACAACAACCCACCACCACCACCACCTGTTGATCACTTAGCCCGATTTCTTAGGCTGAATCCGTCGGTGTTTTCCAGTAGCACCGAGCCGATTGTGGCAGATGATTGGCTCCGCAAGGTTGGAAGGGAGCTGACCACTGCAGGATGCACAGATGCGGAGAGAGTGCGTTTTGCCGCACATCAGCTTGATGGACCCGCAACATCATGGTGGGAGAATTACACAACCACTCACCCCATTGACACTGTCACATGGGACCAGTTTCAGCAAGCTTTCCGTGCTGCCCATGTTTCAGCAGGAGCTATGGCCATGAAGAAGCGCGAGTTTCGCAACTTACGCCAAGGAGGACGTACGTTGGCCAGTACGTGGAGGATTTTAGTAAGTTAGCACGTTATGCCCCAGATGACGTTGCTACGGATGCAGCTAAGCAGGGGAAGTTTTTGGAAGGACTGAATGATGAGCTGAGCATGCAGTTGATGGTGGCAACTTTGAACAACTACCAGGAGTTGGTAGATAGAGCTGTCATGATTGAAGGGAAACAGCAGCAAATTGAGAGTCATAAGAGGAAGTATGGACAAGGAAAGTACAGTACAGGAGCTCACCAGAAGCCTCGTTTTACCCCGAACTCGGGAGGACACCTTCAGCATAACCATGGAGGTCACAATCACAATGGAGGAAGTTCGCACAATCATAGTGGCCCCAAGAATGGCAATGGGAACGGAGGAAGCAACGGACAGAACCGTACCAACCCATCAACCCCAGCCAAGAGGGATCTAAGCCACGTTACCTGTTTCAAGTGCCAGAAGACTGGACATTATGCCACTGATTGTCCAGAAGCAAAGAATGGAAATGGCAATGGAAGCTCGGGGAAGAAGCCGAACCCTTTCAACAGGGGACAGGTGAACCACGTTAATGTGGAGGAGGTTGAAGCACAGCCTGATGCAGTAATAGGTAAGTTCTTGGTTAAGTCATTTACTGCAATCGTTCTTTTTGATACTGGTGCATCACATTCATACATATCAAGGGGATTTGTGGATAAGTTTAAGTTGCCCACCAAAGTTCTTAGAACACCTATGTTAGTAACCTCGCCAGGAGCAGAGTATATGGCAAGCCAAGGATGTTTTCAGTTGCCATTGGCCATAGGTAGGCATGTTTTCCCCTCAGACCTAATAGTTTTGGAGTCACAAGGTTTGGATGTGATTTTGGGAATGGATTGGCTATCGATGTATGGAGGAAACATCGATTGCGCCAGTAAGACGATTTTGCTTACTACCCCAGAAGGAAGAAGGATTAAGTATGTATCCCGACATGTGCCGAAGAGGACTCAAGTGAATTCCTTATCAGGAGTTGTACAGGAGGAAGTACCAGTGGTGAAGGAATTCCCTGACGTATTTCCAGAGGAGTTGCCAGGCATGCCACCGGATAGAGACATCGAGTTTTTGATTGAGCTTTTGCCAGGCACTGGGCCAATATCTAAGAGACCGTACAGGATGCCCGCTAAGGATTTGGAAGAAATTAAGAAGCAGATTAAGGAGTTACTGGATAAAGGATATATTCGCCCAAGTTCGTCACCTTGGGGATCACCCGTACTTCTAGTGGAGAAGAAAGATGGATCGTTGAGGATGGTTGTTGATTATCGTGGATTGAATGAAGTAACAATCAAGAACAAGTACCCACTGCCGATGATCAATGATCTGTTTGACCGACTACAAGGAGCTAAAGTATTTTCCAAGATTGATTTGCGATCAGGATACCACCAGTTGAAGATTCGAGAGCAGGATATACCCAAGACAGCTTTTACCACAAGGTATGGGCTATATGAGTACACCGTTATGTCATTTGGCCTGACTAACGCACCTGCCTATTTCATGAACATGATGAACAAAGTGTTTATGGAGTTTTTGGATAAGTTCGTCGTAGTGTTCATTGATGATATTCTGGTCTATTCGAAGAATGAAGAAGAGCATAAGGAGCATTTGCGTTTGGTACTTGGAAAGCTCAGAGAACATCAGTTATATGCCAAGTTCAGCAAGTGCGAGTTTTGGTTAAAGGAAGTTGGATTCCTTGGACATGTTATATCCGGAGAAGGAATAGCAGTAGATCCCACCAAGGTTAACACTGTGACAAATTGGGAAGCACCCACGACAGTTGGAGAAATCCGGAGTTTTCTTGGACTCGCAGGATATTACCGGAGATTCATCGAGAATTTCTCGAAGATTGCAAAGCCTATGACGGAGTTGTTGAAGAAGGACACAAATTCATTTGGACTGAGGAATGTGAGGCTAGTTTCCAGGAATTGAAGAAACGTTTGGTTACAGCGCCAGTGTTGATTCTGCCAGATCAACGCAAGGATTATGAAGTATATTGCGACGCTTCTCGTCGAGGACTTGGAGCAGTGCTAATGCAGGAGGGAAGAGTTGTTTCATATGCCTCACGACAGCTTAAACCCCATGAGTTGAATTATGCTACACATGATTTGGAGTTAGCAGCCGTAGTGCATGCGTTGAAGACATGGAGACATTTTCTCATCGGAAACCATTGTGAGGTGTACACGGATCACAAGAGTTTGAAGTACATTTTCACGCAGAAGGAGTTGAATCTCAGGCAAAGGAGATGGTTGGAGCTCATTAAGGATTATGATATGAGATTGCATTATCACCCAGGGAAGGCTAACGTAGTAGCCGATGCGTTGAGCCGCAAGAGCCATGTCAACACGCTCATGACCGGAGAGTTACCCAAGAAGTTAGCAGAGGATCTTCGTGAACTATGTTTGGAAATAGTTCCAAGAGGTTTTGTAGCAGCATTGGAGATTCAGTCTACTTTGATGGATAAGATCAGAGAAGCTCAGAAAACAGACAAGGAAATTGCTGAGATAAAGGAAAGGATGAGTAAAGGAAAAGCCAAGGGATTTCGTGAGGATGAACACGATACCTTATGGTTTGAGGACCGCGTTTATGTGCCCAATGATCCGGAGATCAGGAAGTTGATTCTGCAAGAGGCCCATGATTCACCATATTCGATTCACCCAGGAAATACCAAGATGTATTTGGATTTGAAGGATACTTTCTGGTGGACCGGAATGAAGAAGGATATTGCGGAGTATGTAGCAGTTTGTGATGTATGTCAGAGAGTAAAGGCAGAGCATCAGAAGCCAGCAGGATTGCTACAACCATTGCTGATACCCGAATGGAAGTGGGATAAGCTAGGCATGGATTTTATCACAGGATTGCCCAGGACTCGTTCAGGCTATGACTCGATATGGGTTGTAGTCGATCGTTTGACGAAGGTAGCTCATTTCATCCCAGTAAAGACCACTTATACAAGTGCTAAGTTGGCAAAGATATACATGACCAGGATCGTATGTCTGCATGGAGTTCCGAGGACCATTGTATCAGATAGAGGAACCCAGTTTACTTCAAAGTTTTGGAATCAGTTGCACGAGACTTTGGGTACCAGGCTAGAGTTCAGTACAGCCTTTCATCCACAGACAGACGGACAGACCGAGAGAGTCAATCAGATTTTGGAGGACATGCTGAGAGCTTATGCGCTAGATTATGGATCTAGTTGGGACGACAATTTGCCATATGCAGAGTTCTCTTACAACAACAGTTATCAATCCAGTTTGAATATGGCCCCTTTAGAAGCTCTGTACGGAAGGAGGTGCAGGACACCGTTGTTGTGGGACGAAGTTGGAGACCGCCAGTTGTTTGGACCAGATTTGATTAAAGAGTCTGAACAGAAAGTGAAGTTGATTCGCGATAGGCTCGAGGTAGCCCAGTCCAGGCAGAAGAGTTATGCGGATTCTAAACGCAACGAGACAGTTTACGAAGTCGGAGACAGAGTTTATCTTCGAGTATCACCACTTCGAGGAGTAAAGCGCTTTGGAGTTAAGGGAAAGTTAGCGCCACGTTTTGTAGGACCATACAAAGTTTTGGAGCGTATGGGGGAAGTTGCTTACAAGTTGGAATTTCCCGAAGGATTGTCGGGAGTTCACGATGTGTTCCATGTTTCTCAGCTGAAGAAGTGCCACGCAGAGATGGCTGAGATACCACTGAGAGATATAGTGCCATTGGAAGCGATTCAGCTGGATAGTGACTTGACCTATGAGGAGAAACCAGTTAAGATTCTTGAGTATGCCAGACGAGTCACCCGCAGCAAGGTTATCAAGTTTTGCAAAGTTCAGTGGAGTCACCATACCGAGGATGAAGCCACCTGGGAGCGAGAGAAAGATCTACGGAAGGACCACTCTCACCTATTTTCTAGCCAACCCGAATCTCGAGGGCGAGATTCATCTTAAGGGGGGTAGGTTTGTAACATCCCAAATTTTCAATTTGGAATGTTATACATTAGATCATCATGCATATCATATTTTATTGCATTTTGATTTGCGATCCTAGCAATTTCACGCAACTCAAGGACCCACGGGAGAGTTGGGGATTTCGTTATTTTCATATTTGGGTTTTCTCAAATTTTGAAAATAGGATCATTTGTTTTAATTATTTTTCTCTCCGAAAATATTTTATATCAAAATATATGAGAGGGGATAAAATGACTTCTCCACGAATAATGAAATATTGGAGGAAAAATATTAAAAACAAATATTTGATTTTATTTGATTTTATTCGAATTAGGAAAAGTACGCATTTTTCAAAATTGCATTTTAGGCCCAAATAAATGTTCATCTTGTCCAGCTTATTTTTAGAGGACGGGGAAAATTTATTTCGGGATTTTTGGAGTCCGTTTAGTATTTCTTTTCTTACTTTTTCTGCACGTCCAAATTATTTTTTTTAAAGGTCAACCGCCTTACGGGCCGTGTCCGACCCGGACACCTCAGCCCGGCCGGCCTTTAAAGCCGCGGCCCGAGCCCCGCCTCAGCCCAAGCCGCCGCCGCCCCAAAACCCTAGCCGCACCGCCGCCACCCGCCGGAGCCCCGCCGCCGCCCGCCGGAGCCCCGCCGCCTCTCGCCCGACGCCGCCACCCGCCGGAGCCGCTCGTCGCCGCTGCCGTCACGCGAACCGAGGTAGTCGCCGGTTTTATTTCGAAACCGAGATGCGTTTTTTTATATTAGATCGGTTTTTTCCGGTTTAGTTAAATAGCGAACGCCCGTTCGTTCATTCGTTTTAACGAATGGTTTTCGTTTTTTTACAGACAGCGAACGTTCGATCGTTAGCCTGTTCGTCAGTTTTTCTTTTTCTCGGATTTTCCACGATTATTCCTGATCGCGATTTTCGATCTGTTTTTCGTTTTAGTATAACTTTTCGCTCGTTTATCGGAATCAGGCGATTCAAGTGCCTAGAGTTTCGTCTCGAAATTCTCTTTCCGTTTAACCAACTCAAACAAGTTTTTGCTACTGTAAAATTTGACTTAGATCCAGATTAGTAAACGAAGCTTGTTTCTTTCGCCGTTTGACCTTCGTTGCTTCGTTTGAATTGATTCTTTTTGCAAACCAGAGTTCTTAAGTTGGACTTTTTGGTTAGATCTCTTATTTTGAGTTTTATTTCGTGCACCCTTGCTTGATTGCTTATGTATGTATTGTTTGTTTGCGATAGAGTACCCGGAGTGCGAAGCGTGCTACTACGAGTCTCTAGGTTTCACGGATCATCAGCAAGGCAAGTAACACTTTGATCATACTTTTCATCACCCAGTTTTATTGCATTAGATCAATCTTCAAACAGTTGCATGATTAGGATCTGATTAATATGTGGGTTTTGGGAAGTAGATGAGGTAGTACCTATTGTCCTGTTTACTATCAAACCTTTGGGAGTTACTTCTACGTTTGCTTATATTGCTATGCTATGCTCGTAGACGTGGATTGGGTTTGAGTGAATTCTTCATGACAGATGTGAGATTATTAATTTATGGTTCAACTTAAGGTGGCTACTTTAATTTACATCTGGGTGGATTGAGGCACCTGGAGAAACCAGTGTTGCCTGTATTTTTGGATATCCCGGAGTACCCGTGTGATCATCGTATGGACCGCCACCCAGACTCAAAGGGATCATGAGATTATTCATGTTAGAAACTTCCATCTGCAGCCACAAGCTATTATGGGCTCTAGCATAGTTGAGTAGGTTACATGACCTCTTGAAGAGGTGGGCTAGCAGATGTAGGGGAAAGTAGGTGTAACTGTGCACCCGGAGTAAAGAGTAGTGTTTCTGAAAGACTGTGTCTCGGTCATCCGTTTCTCAAACACCATGTAGTGCGAGAAATCAAGCGGAGGCGATCGAGTCTTGTGGGGAAAAGTGCACAAACCTCTGCAGAGTGTACAAACTAATCATGATTAGCCGTGTCCCCGGTTATGGACATCTTGAGTATCTAGTTCTTGGATTATCATGTGAATCTCATCATCATGTTACTTAATTTAATTTGATTGGGTTAATCACATTCTTAATTGGGATTGAGTCGGAGGTACCTTCTCAATGTTTAACAACCACCATGATAGTTAAATAAAATTTATTCCTTTATGGTAGGGAAAATTTGGCTTTTCGCAAAACTGTAACCATAGAGCTTTCCACCAGCCAAATATGCATGTAGTGATAGCATTATTCTGTTCATTACTCTCTATGTGTTACTTTGCCAGCATATTCCATGTGCTGACCCGTTTTCGGGCTGCAACGTATCATGTTGCAGACTTTTTAGATGACGAGTAAGGAGCCTTAGGTCGTAGTCTTATACTCAGTGATGCCGTTGGAGTTGATGGACTCACTTTATCTTCCAAGCCTTCCGTTGTTATCGTATTTTAGATGGCCTTAAGCCATATTTATTGAATTGAGTTCTCTTGAACTATTTGATGTAATAAGTGTGTGATTGCTACTCTGTTATAAATCCTTCAAAGTACTGTGCGTGTCAGCATTACCGATCCAGGGATGACACTGATGCACAGAGACTAGACTGTTTGAGGTCTGGTCGCTACAACGCTTAATTGGACTTTCACATAGCACATACCTTGACAAAGTTTTGAAGAAGTTCAAAATGGATCAAGCAAAGAAAGGGTTCTTGCCTGTGTTACAAGGTGTGAAGTTGACTCAGATTCAATGCCCGACCGCTGCAGAAGATAGAGAGAAAATGAAAGGTGTTCCCTATGCTTCAGCCATAGGCTCTGTCATGTATGCAATGATGTGTACCAGACCTGATGTGTGCCTTGCTATTAGTTTAGCAGGGAGGTACCAAAGTAATCCAGGAGTGGATCACTGGACATCGGTCAAGAACATCCTGAAATACCTGAAAAGGACTAAGGATATGTTTCTCGTTTATGGAGGTGACAAACAGCTCGTCCTAAATGGTTACGTCGATGCAAGCTTTGACACTGATCCGGATGACTCTAAGTCACAAACCGGATACGTGTTTATATTGAACGGTGGAGTTGTCAGTTGGTGCAATTCTAAGCAAAGCATCGTGGCGGGATCTACGTGTGAAGCGGAGTACATAGCTGCTTCGGAAGCAGCAAATGAAGGAGTCTGGATGAAGGAGTTCATACAGATCTAGGTGTCATACCTAGTGCATTGGGTCCAATGAAAATCTTTTGTGACAATACTGGTGCAATTGCCTTGGCAAAGGAATCCAAATTTCACAAGAGAACCAAGCACATCAAGAGACGCTTCAATTCCATCCGCGATCAAGTCAAGGAGGGAGACATAGAGATTTGCAAGATACATACGAATCTGAATGTTGCAGACCCGTTGACTAAGCCTCTCTCACGAGCAAAACATGATCGGCACCAAGACTACATGGGTGTTAGAATCATTACTGTGTAATCTAGATTATTGACTCTAGTGCAAGTGGGAGACTGAAGGAAATATGCCCTAGAGGCAATAGTAAAGTTGTTATTTATATTTCCTTATATCATGATAAATGTTTATTATTCATGCTAGAATTGTATTAACCGGAAACTTAGTACATGTGTGGATACATAGACAAACAAAGTGTCACTAGTATGCCTCTACTTGACTAGCTTGTTGAATCAAATATGGTTAAGTTTCCTAGCCATAGACATGAGTTGTCATTTGATTAATGGGATCACATCATTAGAGAATGATGTGATTGACTTGACCCATTCCGTTAGCTTAGCACTTGATCGTTTAGTATATTGCTATTGCTTTCTTCATGACTTATACATGTTCCTATGACTATGAGATTATGCAACTCCTGAATACCAGAGGAATACTTTGTGTGCTACCAAACGTCACAACGTAACTGGGTGATTATAAAGGTACTCTACAGGTGTCTCCGATGGTACTTGTTGAGTTGGCATAGATCGAGATTAGGATTTGTCACTCTGATTGTCAGAGAGGTATCTCTGGGCCCTCTCGGTAATGCACATCACTATAAGCCTTGAAAGCAATGTGACTAATGATTTAGTTGCGGGATGATGCATTACAGAACGAGTAAAGAGACTTGCCGGTAACGACATTGAACTAGGTATTGAGATACCGACGATCGAATCTCGGGCAAGTAACATACCGATGACAAAGGGAACAACGTATGTTGTTATGCGGTTTGACCGGTAAAGATCTTCGTAGAATATGTGTGAGCCAATATAGACATCCAGGTTCCGCTATTGGTTATTGACTGGAGACGTGTCTCGGTCATGTCTAAATAGTTCTCGAACCCATAGGGTCCGCACGCTTAACGTTCAGTGATGATCGGTATTACGAGTTTATGTGTTTTGATGTACCGAAGGTAGTTCGAAGTCCCAGATGTGATCACGGACATGACGAGGAGTCTCGAAATGGTTGAGACATAAAGATTGATATATTGGATGACTATATTCGGACAACGGATGAGTTCTGGGGGTCACCGGATAATTATCGGAGTGCCGGGGGGTTATCGGAAACCCGGGGGGACTATTGGGCCTACATGGGCCATAGGGAAGAGGGGAGGCATCCCACAAGGGGCAGCCACGCCCCTCACTATAGGGAGTCCGAATTGGACTAGGGAGGGGGCGCCCCCCTTTCCTTCTCCTCTCCCTCTCCTTCCTTCCCCCTTCCTCCTCCTAGTTGGACTAGGAAAGGGGGAGTCCTACTCCTACTAGGAGGAGGACTCCTCCCCCTCCTTGGCGCGCCCCAAGGGCCGGCCGGCCTCCCCCTTGCTCCTTTATATACGAGGGCAAGGGGCACCCCATAGACACACAAGTTGATCATTGATCTCTTAGCCGTGTGCGGTGCCCCCCTCCACCATAATCCACCTCGGTCATATCGTCGTAGTGCTTAGGCGAAGCCCTGCGCCGGTAGCTTCATCATCACCGTCATCACGCCGTCGTGCTGACAAAGCTCTCCCTCGACACTCTGCTGGATTGTGAGTTCGTGGGACGTCACCGAGCCGAACGTGTGCAGATCGCGGAGGTGTCGTACTTTCGGTACTAGGATCGGTCGATCGTGAAGACGTATGACTACATCAACCACGTTGTCATAATGCTTCCGCTTACGGTCTACGAGGGTACGTAGACAACACTCTCCCCTCTCATTGCTATGCATCACCATGATCTCGCTTGTGCGTAGGAAAATTTTGAAATTCCTACGTTCCCCAACATCCGCATCATTTCTACTATCATCTTTCAACTTATTTTTCTCTAGGAACATATCAAAAATAAAACAGGGAAGCTATACGTGAGCTATTGATCTTCAACAACATAGATATGCAAAAACTACCAGGACTAAGTTCATGACAAATTAAAGTTCAATTAATCATATTACCTAAGAACTCCCACTTAGAAAGACATCCCTCTAGTCATCTAAATGATCACGTGATCCATATCAACTAAACCATGTCCGATCATCACGTGAGATGGAGTAGTTTTCAATGGTGAACATCACTATGTTGATCATATCTACTATATGATTCACGTTCGACCTTTCGGTCTCAGTGTTCCGAGGCCATATCTTCATATGCTAGGCTCGTCAAGTTTAACCCGAGTATTCTGCGTGTGGCTTGCACCCGTTGTATGTGAACGTAGAGCTTATCACACCCGATCATCACGTGGTGTCTCAGCACGACAAACTATAGCAATGGTGCATACTCAGGGAGAACACTTATACCTTGAAATTTAGTGAGGGATCATCTTATAATGCTACCGTCGTACTAAGCAAAATAAGATGCATAAAGGATAAACATCACATGCAATCAAAATATGTGACATGATATGGCCATCATCATCTTGTGCCTTTGGTCTCCATCTCCAAAGCACCGTCATGATCTCCATCGTCACCGGCTTGACACCTTGATCTCCATCATAGCATTGTTGTCGTCTCGCCAACTATTGCTTCCACGACTATGGCTACCGCTTAGTGATAAAGTAAAGCAATTACATGGCGATTGCATTTCATACAATAAAGCGACAACCATAAGGCTCCTGCCAGTTGCCGATAACTTTTTACAAAACATGATCATCTCATACAACAATTTATATATCATCACGTCTTGACCATATCACATCACAACATGCCCTGCAAAAACAAGTTAGACGTCCTCTACTTTGTTGTTGCAAGTTTTACGTGGCTGCTACGGGCTTCTAGCAAGAACCGTTCTTACCTACGCATCAAAACCACAACAATTTTTTGTCAAGTGTATTGTTTTAACCTTCAACAAGGACCGGGCGTAGTCAAACCCGATTCAACTAAAGTTGGAGAAACAGACACCCGCTAGCCACCTGTGTGCGAAGAACGTTGGTAGAACCAGTCTCATGAACGCGGTCATGTAATGTCGGTCCAGGCCGCTTCATCCAACAATACCGCCGAATCAAAGTAAGACATTGCTGGTAAGCAGTATGACTATTATCGCCCACAACTGTTTGTGTTCTACTCGTGAATATAACATGTACGCATAGACCTGCTCAGATATCACTGTTGGTAAACCTAGCATGCAATTTCAAAAATTTCCTACGCTCACGCAAGATCTATCTAGGAGATGCATAGCAACGAGAGGGGAAGAGCATCTTCATACCCTTGAAGATCGCAAAGCGGAAGCGTTTATCAACGCGGTTGATGTAGTCGTACACCTTC
This sequence comes from Triticum aestivum, assembly GCF_018294505.1. Classification (NCBI taxonomy): domain Eukaryota; kingdom Viridiplantae; phylum Streptophyta; class Magnoliopsida; order Poales; family Poaceae; genus Triticum; species Triticum aestivum. Next base: position 546,656,840 of record NC_057814.1, read on the forward strand.
ACGATCCATCCCGATCAAGTACCGAACGTACGGCACCTCCGCGTTCAGCACACGTTCAGCTCGATGACGTCCTCGCCTTCTTGATCTAGCAAGAGGGGCGAAGTAGTATATGAGTTTCGGCAGCACGGCGGCGTCGTGACGGTGTTGGTGAAGAACAATCTCTGCAGGGCTTCGCCAAGCACTACGAAAACTATGATGGAGGATAAACTAGAGGGGACGGGGTTGTCGGCACATGGCTTGGTGATTCTTGATGTGTTCCAGGTGCTAGCCCTGCCCCTCTATTTATATGTTGAGCCATGGGGTCGAAACTTGGAGTAAAAGCCTCCTCAAAGTCGGTTTTGCCCGCAAGGAAGAGTCCTTCTTGGACTTCCAGGACCAGACGCCGCGGTCCTTGGCGTCTGGCCCAGACGCCATGGGCCTCGGCATCTGGCCCAGGGCCAGATGCTAGGGTCTCCAGCGTTTGGCCCCCTGGCCTCTGCAAAACTCCTTTTGCACCGACCTAAAGCCCCGTGGGCTTCACCCCTCGGCCGAACCATATCATCCTATATATCAATCTTTACCTCCGGACCATTCCGGAGCTCCTCGTCATGTCCGTGATCTCATCCGGGACTCCGAACAACATTCGGTCACCAACATACATAACTCATATAGTACTTTATCATCAACGAATGTTAAGCGTGCGGACCCTACGGGTTCGAGAACTATGTAGACATGACCGAGACACCTCTCTGGTCAATAACCAATAGCGGAACCTGGATGCCCATATTGGCTCCTACATATTCTATGAAGACCTTTATCGGTCGAACCTTATGACAACATGCGTAATTCCCTTTGTCATTGGTATGTTACTTGCCCGAGATTTGATCGTCGGTATCTTCATACCTAGTTCAATGTCATTACCGACAAGTCTCTTTACTCGTTCCATAATACATCATCCCGCAACTAACTCATTAGTCACATTTCTTGCAAGGCTTCTTATGATGTGCATTACCGAGAGGGCCCAGAGATACCTCTCTGATACTTGGAGTGACAAATCCTAATCTCGATTCACGCCAACCCGACACCTTCGGAGATACCTGTAGAGCATCTTTATAATCACCCAGTTATGTTGTGACGTTTGATAGCACACAAGGCATTCCTCCGGTATCCGGAAGTTGCATGATCTCATAGTTAAAGGAATATGTATTTGACATACATGAAAGCAATAGCAATATAACTGAACGATCAACATGCTAAGCTAACAGATGGGTCTTGTCCATCACATCATTCTCCTAATGATGTGATCCCATTATCAAATGACAACACATGTCTATGGTTAGGAAGCTTAACCATCTCTGATTAACGAGCTAGTCTAGTAGAGGCTTACTAGGGACACGGTGTTTTGTCTATGTATCCACACATGTATCAAGTTTGCGGTTAATACCATTCTAGCATGAATAATAAACATTTATCATGATACAAGGAAATATAAAATAACAACTTTATTATTGCCTCTAGGGCATATTTCCTTCACCAATTGCCCAGGAGACATAGATTAACATCTCTGATATTTGGTAGTCCTAGGCCACCAAATTCTTTTTTCATACACACTAAATTCTAGTTAGCTAGATGCAATTTCCTGTTGTCCTCAAAATCATTCCAAAGACTGAGCAAGCTGTGTATTGATAAGATCTAGAGCCCATTTAGGGAATTTTAAAAAGGAAAGGAGGTAAATAGGGATACTACTAAGACAAGCTTTAATCAACACCAGCCTTGCAGAACAGGAGAGTGGCTTCCCTCTCCAACCTGCAATATGCTACTTCTTGAGGTTGTGTTGGTTTTCCCTTGAAGAGGAAAGGATGATGCAGCAAAGTAGCGATAAGTATCTTCCTTAGTTGAGAACCAAGGTATTAATCCAGTAGGAGGACCACACACAAGTATCCAATAATTGCATCTACACAAACAAACAAATACTTGCACCCAACGCGATAAAGGGGTTGTCAATCCCTTCACGGTTACTTGCAAGGATGAGATCTGATAGTGATAGATATAAAAGATAAGCAAAAGTGCTAAATAAAATAAAAGTAAATAAATTGCAGCAAGATATTTTTCTGTTTTTGATTTTATAGATCTGAAAATAATATGTTAAAAGATAGACCCGGGGGCCATAGTTTTCAGTAGAGGTTTCTCTCTTGAAAGAAAGCATACGGTGGGTAAACAAATTACTGTTGAGCAATTGATAGAAAAGCGCATAGTTATGACGATATCTAAGGCAATGATCATGTATATAGGCATCACGTTCATGACAAGTAGACCGACTTCTGCCTTCAACTACTACTATTACTCCACACATTGACCGCTATCCAGCATGCATCTAGTGTATTAAGTTGACAAGAATGGAGTAACGCCTTAAGCAAGATGACATGGTGTAGAGAGATAGATCCAAACAATATGAACAACTCCCATCTTTTTATCCTTAATGGCAACAATACAAATACGTGTCATGTCCCTTTCTGTCACTGTGAATAAGCACCGCAAGATTGAACCCATTACAAAGCACCTCTCCCATTGCAAGACAAATCAATCTAGTTGGCCAAGCCAAATCAATAGATCAGAGAGAAATACAAAGCTATATAAATCATGCATAAAAGAGTTCAGAGAAGACTCAAAATAATATCCATAGATAATCTGATCATAAACTCACAATTCATCGGATCTCAACAAACGCACCGCAAAAGAAGATTACATTGAATAGATCTCCAAGAACAACAAGGAGAACATTGTATTGAAGATCAAAGCGAGAGAAGAAGCCATCTACCTACTAGATATTGACCCGTAGGTATGTGGTAAACTACTCACGCATCATCGGAAAGGCAGCAAGTTGATGTAGAAGCTCTCCGTGGTCGAATCCCCCTCCGGCAGAGTACCAGAAAAGGTCCCCAGATGGGATCTTGTTAGCACAGAGAGTGTATCGACCAGAGGGGGGTGAATGGGAGATTCAAATTTTCTTTCGAAAGCTTTGAAACTTATCCCACTCACAGCAGCGGAAGTAGTACCGAAGGAAATAAAGTTAATTAGTCTTCTTCGTCAGAAGCATATTCATCGATGAAAGCATTGAAAATAGTACGAGATTGATGAATCACAGGTTTAACTACGATGAGAGTGATGCAACATGCAAACATATGTAGTAGAATGAGACACGGCATGGAACGTACTGATACAAAAGCTATGCAAAGATTCCACGGGAGATAGGAACAAGCAAATAACGAACATAATGAAATGATCGAACAAATTATTGGCACAGAGCACGAAGATAAACTACTGAAAGAAAAATAGTAGATAAAATAGAACCAGTGGTGCTCGATGGCGACAGATAGATTTGGTAGACCAGTTCACCCTTCTGCCAAAGGGCTACGTCTAGTTGGAGGGGCTGTGACTTAACACGGAAGATAAACTCTCTTCACCCTATTCTCCTTCAACGCAGAGCTGATCAAACTCAGGTTGAATTCACTCGTGGTAGATCCTTGTCGGCGATCTCCAAACCTTCGGTCGATCTTCGCGAACCACAATCACTCTTGGTTGCTGAAGATCTGGCTCGGTGAAGACAACAACTCTTCAACACTCGAAGCCGAAACCTATCCGTCTAGAGAGTGCACAGCTCTCAGGAGTAATAGGTACAAGAACTCTCACTCAGAACTACTGTGATGCTAAACCACTGTCTAAGGTTGGGCTCTTGGTTTTTTTTCTCTCGGTGGATCTTAAACTCAAATCACCCGGAGAGGGGTTGCTCAAATCAATCTTTTCAGAAATCTCAAGCGGATCAGCCAACGAACAAAGTTGGAGCGGGGTGGCTATATATAGCCGCAACCTTCCTTGATGGGAAAAGACCAAATTAGACATCGAGTTCAACCAATGGCTGAACGGCATGATTCCAACGGTCGGATTTGAGTACAACGGTAACATTTCTTGCAGAGCAAAAAATCCTAACTCCTCGGTCCGAGGCAAATCTCTCGCAGCGAAGAAGATCATAGTCTCTTGCTGACAAGTATTTGCTCGGAGCACAAAGAGATTCCTCTCACATCTTTCATAGGTTATGGCTAAACATCACAATAGATCTAAGCATTGAGAACCTATACCCCTCTTAATAGTACGGAGGTCATATGACTCAAAAGAATGAAAAAAGAACAATGAAATGAATACTACGTCTTCACTTTGTCTTCGACTTCCATCGTTGCAGTCAATTTCTTCGAACGACAGTACGGAAATAGAAGCTTTGCTTCAGCATTAAAGTTTCGAGGGGTCGATTTCTTCCATCAATATTCTCGACTCTGTTACTTCAACGAATATAGCTCGTTCTTCTCTGCAGTGCAGATATACTTCGGTGAAGTTCCTCGAACTCGGCACCGGAGACAACATTCTCTTCGGTTGTGTATGGACTTTTTCTCTCTGTATGCACTAGCAAAACAAATCAGTCCATACATGTTTCTATCAATAGTCCCCAAAACACAAGGTAGGCAGATATTGCACCAACAGATCTCACGAAGACAGAAACTTGCAGTGGCGAAAAAGTATTTTTTGTGTGCCCTCTGGTCTACGGGGAATATGTGGGTATTTATAGATGAAAAATAGGGTTGGAAGTGCCACGGGGGGCACAAGCTTGGGGGCGCGCCCGACGAGCTTGTGGCCACCTCGTGGCTCTTCTGGCCTCATCCCGAAACTTCCAGGGTGTCTTATAGTCCAAGAAAAATCATCAAAAAGTTTCATTTCATTTGGACTCCGTTTGGTATTGATTTTCTGTAAAGACAAAAACAAGGAAAAACAGCAACTGGCAATGGGCACTAGGTTAATAGGTTAGTCCCAAAAAATGATATAAAATAGCATAATAATGCATATAAAACATCCAAGATTGATAATATAATAGCATGGAACAATCAAAAATTATAGATACTAGTAAGGTACACGTGCATTGCACGCATGAGATTTGGTAACCAAATTATGAATAAATACCACACATCGCATGTAAGCTTTGAGTCATATATGCATGATGTAGATGTTCGTTTAATTATTATAGTTCATCTCATCCAAAATCAATTAGTTTTATAAAAAAATCTATTTTAAAATTCATGGAATTGTGCATTGTATAGCATAAATTAAAAACAAAAAGTGACAATTCATTTAGAAAAAAAAATTGGGCAATTAAGATATGGAAGATTCTAGAGAACAAAGGAGAACTGCTTGTGTTTTGAGGTTTGTGCATTATGCTTAAGTTCAACCATGGAGTCTTCTAGATTGTATATGTGGCAGAATCTGGTGGAACGTAGATGATATCCAACGGCTAGTAGTGCTCGAATTTGCCGTCTCTGTACCATCGGATTGGCTTCATCCAACGACCAACTTTCAAAGTTATTCGCACACTATATAGGGGTATAGATACATTGGAGACGTATCACAATACTTTTAAGGATCTTATCTATCAAAGGTTGTATGTCTTCCCTCATGAGTTTATCGTAATGGAGGGGTATCCCCAAATGCTTAATGGGGAATTTGCCTTCAACACAGCCAAAAATCTCAAGGTATTCTACCAGGGCCTCTTGGGACATGCCCATAGGAATGAGTTCACTTTTAGAGTAATTAATTTTCATCCCAGATACTTTTTCAAAACAAGTCAGCACTGTTTTGAGGTTCTTGGCTTTGTCCTGGTTTTTGTCTATAAAGAGGATGGTGTCATTTGCATATTGCAGACAAATGACCCCTCCTGGACAGAGGTTTGTGCAAAGCCCACTAATTATGTTCCGTTGACTAGCTTTAGATAGCATTCTAGTAAGCACATCTATCACTAGGTTGAAAAGGAGAGGGGAGAGGGGATCCCCTTCCCTAAAGCATTTACCAGTGAGGAAAAAAAACCCCAACCCCATTGATTTTAACACCTACTGAACCTCCATGAGTGACCATTCTAATCCAATTAGACCAAACAGGGCCAAAACCTTTCTTTGCCAAGATGTCCATGAGGAACTCAAGACTAACATTATCAAAAGCTTTTTCATAATCCAGTTTCAAAACAAGACCGGCTTGATTAGATTGATGGACAGAGTGGAGAACCTCATTGGCAGTCACTACACTTTCTAGGATATATCTACCCTTCATGAAAGCTGTTTGATTTCGAGCAGTAAGCCAGTTCATGATTTTGGCCAACCTGTTAGTAAGGACCTTAGTGCTATCGCCCAACTTATGTTGCTTTTCGACCTTGTGGGCCGTGTCGGCCTTCTAGGGCCTTTAAAAAATTAAAACAAACTTAAAATTTAAGTAAAGTGCAGAAAAATCTACCGCGCGGCCCAGCCCAGGCCTGCAGCCGGACAGCCAACCCACTGCGCCACAACATGTTGGCTCCGCATCTTGGGATAGCACGCTGGCCCAAGTATCAGAACTAATTGATGCCACCTCCGCATCTTGGGATAGGGCGAAGGATAGCACAAGTTTTTTTGCCAATAGATGTACCTTTCATATTGAGCATACCTTTGTGCACAAGGAACATTGCTGATTTCTGGTCCTGGAACTAAAAAAGACCAGAACATTCACGGTCAGGTCTGCATACGCGATGTTGGTTTCTACCAGAAGGAGAAGGGAGGCGTGGCTCGAGGTTATAGCTGGCTCTTCGTGTATGGACTCTAAGGGCAATGCATGGAAGTCTTTATGGAAGACTAAAGTGCCAGGCAAAGTACGGATGTTTTTGTGGAGACTCACGAGGCAATCTCTGCCAACTGAGGACGTCAGATCACATAGAAATATGTCAACGACAAGCTCATGCGGCTTGTGTGGTGCACCGGACTCCTGGCGGCACTCGTTGTTGGAATGCGCTACTTCTAGATGCGTGTGGGCCCTAGCCGCCGACGAACTAACTGAACAACTAAGTGTTTCAACGGGCCAAGCATTGGCTCTTCACATTGATGGAAGTGTTATCGCATGCTGCTTTTGTGAAACTATCTGTGACACTATGGGCAGTTTGGTGGGCACGACGGCAAGCAATTTTCATGAAGGAATTTTCCAAAGCCCACGGGCCACTCACGGCTTTGTCGAGAGATTCATAGGAGAGCTGGAGAGTGTGGGAAACAGCAAACCAAAGGGTAATACGGGAGGAGCAGCAAATATAAACGCTACAGCCATTTCTCAGCCTAGGGCGCCACCCGCAGGTTTCGCCAAGATTCGCGTCGATGCCGGTGTCGCGTGGCACAACAGGGGAGGAACGGCGGCGGCAATATGCAGGGATGGTAACGTAACTACATGGGCAGCTCTGCTTTGGTAATCCCAGGGGTTTGTGATGTGGTGACGCTGGAAGCAATTGCATGCCGGGAAGCATTATCGTTGGCTGAAGATTTGCATATTCATGAGTTCATCATAGCTTCAGACTCAAAACAGGTGATCAATGACATCAACAATAACCACACAGGAAAGCACGACGCGATTATATCTGAGATTAACCATCGAGCTTCTATCTTCAATTGTAAATTTATATTCAAGGGCCGTTCTTCAAACGGCGATCCCCATAGTATAGCTAGATCATCGCTTTCCTTACAGCAGGGGCGCCATCTTTGGCTTGTTTATCCCCATGCTAACTATATTCCACAAACGGTGTCCTATGATCAATAAAGTGTGGTTTTAAAGCAACTTCAACGGGCCGACCCAAACGGACGCGTATTTTGTCCGCTTTTTGCCATTTGGGTCGCCGCGCGGACATGTTTGTCTGCTTTTTCATTTGGGTCAGCAGGTGTGCCCAACGGCAGTCAGACCCATTTTTTACATGTCCGCCCGGGCATTTTGTCAAACACGTAGTGGGCAGGGGATCTCGCAGCGGCTGGGCGCGGGGAGACGAGACCAACGTCTGCAGGAGCACCGGCCGGGCGCGGGCATGAGGCGAGGCCGGCGGTCGTGCTCGAACCCCACGCCGGCGAGACGAAGCAGGGTGAGCGGCACGACACGGCGGCGCGTCCC